>NC_056438.1:50929565-51229565 GCF_018296145.1 Oncorhynchus tshawytscha | reverse complement strand
GTGTTGTGTCAGGAAAATAACCTCACACTCAATGTGAACAAAACAAAGGAGATGATCGTGGATTTCAGGAAACAGCAGAGGGAGCATGGTTCAGAAGGCGCAGTAGGGCCTTTTCAACCTCAGGAGGCTGAAGAAATTCGGCTTGTCACCAAAAAGACTCACAAACCTTTACAGATGCACAATCGAGAGCATCCTGTCGGGCTGCATCATCACCTGGTACGGCAGCTGCTCCACCCATAACCGTAAGGCTCTCCAGAGGGTAGTGAGGTCTGCACAACGCATCACCGGGTGCAAACTACCTGCCCTCCAGGACACCTACACCACCCGATGTCACAGGAAGGCCAAAAAGATCATCAAGGACAACAACCACCCGAGCCACTACCTGTTCACCCCGCTATCAACCAGAAGGCGAGGTCAGTACAGGTGCATCAAAGCGAGGACCGAGAGACTGAAAAACGCCTAACTCAAGTCCATCAGACTGTTAAACAGCCACCACTAACATTGAGTGGCTGCTGCCAACATACTGACTCAAATCTTGCCACTTTAATAACGGAAATAATTGATGTAATAAATTAATCACTAGCCACTTTAAACAATGCCACTTTATATAATGTTTTCATACCCTATATTACTCATCTCATATGTATATACTGTACTCTATACCATCTACTGCATCTTGCCTATGCCGTTCGGCCATCACTCATATATTTTTATGTACATATTCGTATTCATCCCTTTACACTTGTGTGTATAAGTTAGTTGTTGTGAAATTGTTAGGTTAGATTACTTGTTAGATATTACTGCATGGTCGGAACTAGAAGCACAAGCATTTCTCTACACTCGCATTAACATCTGCTAACCATGTGTATGTGACAAAGAAGATTTGATTTGATTTAGTTGTACTGTATTCCATTTAAGGCATCCAGACCTCATGTAAGGTACCCAGTATACCCTTAATATTGTAATAAATCAAATCTAGTGATACAGAACTTGACATTGTGGGAGGAAATGGGACAAAACAAAGGGTACAAAACATTTCCATAAACACAACAGCTGCCAGATACTGCTACCTGACGGATAGCTAGAGGCTAGCTAGAACTGAACTGGCTGTGGTAGCTACCAGCTAGCTAACTAGCTGCTAGTAGTTCATTCACTTAAGTTGAGAGGGGATGAAACATTAGCTAAAGTAACATGGCAATTACACTACTAGCTCAGCACCGGGAATAAATACTTTTTTCTCCTGTCAAACAGCAGTTACATTTCCAGCTAGATCAGTCAACTAAGGAGTAGCCAGTTTCTGCTCTGCTTGCTTTTGAAACTCTGAGAAAAAGCGAAACACAGTCTGCAGCTGTTTCTGTTCATCTCTCCTGTGCTGGTCCTGTACAACAGCCTTTCAGAAGCTTTGCCTTCATACAGCCTGTCCACACTTTCTGTTTTGTGGTGTCCATGTGGTCCTAAATCCAGCTGTCTGAAACCAGAAAACAGCCTACCCAACCGCTTTGAGATGTCTGCATGATCCTAAAGCCCACCGGTGCTAGGTTTTGTATCACAGTGCAATGATAAAACTGGGGGTGACAAAATCCAATTTCAGAATGTGGGGTGCCATGTCCCAGTGTCCCCAGTGAAAGTTGCATCGCTGGTTTCATTAGTTAGCTACGTTACTGACTGAGTAGTCACATTCTTTTTCATGTTTTTGTTGTTATTGCATTCCAGGTGGAGAGGGAGTAACACCACTAGAAAGGAGCATGCTGACAGACCAGTAAGAAATCTGTTGTTGCAATATTGTGTGAATTCTCCATTTATATCGTTGGCCCTAGTAAAATATTTGGATTGTTTAGCAACATGAATAGTAAATGCTAACAGGGCTTTGGTGATGAAATGTCACGGAGGTGACTATGAATCTATTAGAAGCTGCCCCCATACATTACATTATATGCCCAGAACCTAAATCAAATATAGGGTGCACATGTCCTTTGCCCGTGGTAACTCTTACCCCTGTTGATCACGGAAGTAATTAAATGGTGAACACACATTAACGAGTGTGTTGCACAAAGCAGTAGAGAATTTCGTCAGGCAGTGCTATCAGGTGAAATGTTGGAAATGAACTACGGAGAGGTACTTAGCTTTGGGAAGAGTGACGCTTTCACCCTCCCATTTTCCATAAAGGCCTTCTCGAAATGGAAACTTGTTGGTCTGCTCCAGCAACAGCTCGCATTCTCCTCAGTTGCCTAGGCTGCAACCAATCTGCTCCCAACCACAGTATGTGAGCGGAGCGGAGATGAAGTAAGGAGCCAAGCGTGCCTAATTTGACTGGAGAGCCGAACGAGATTCCCGAAGCCTGGAGTGTCGGCCCTGCTCCAATTTCGCTCCAATCGCTCTCACTTCACAAGCTCAGGGCATGTCTTGCCCAGCATGCATTTCTAGTCTACTTGTATGCTGCTATAACCCCTTGCTTAAGCTACTGTCATGGAGTTTGCTATATACTGTATTTTCATAAGGAAACTGACAGAACACACAGGTTCTCAATCAAGGTGACTTAAGATGAGGATGAGGAGCAAGAGAGAGAGTGCGGTGATGAAGTGTCCACAACTAAAGAATCATTGCAGAATCTGAAAATACACATATCCCAAAAGCATGATGGTGTACAGTAATTACCATCTGCACAAGCTCAAAGAAAGGAACAAGGTGGGTTGATAACTAAGTGTGTCATTGTAGCAAAGTATTTATAAGCTACACATCTGATCTCTTAAACGTTTTGTTCATTTTTGTGATATTATCTAAACAACAGGCCATAATTGATTTTGTCCCAATAGGCCTCACATATTCACAGGTTCAAAGAGCTTTCTGTTTTGATTGGGTTATTTTGCCTAAAAACCTTTTAGGCCTACCTATATCTACAGTTGAAGACAGACGTTTACATACACTTAGGTTGGAGTCATTAAAACTAATTTTTCAACCACTCCACAAATTTCTTGTTAACTATAGTTTTGGCAAGTCGGTTAGGACATCTACTTTGTGCATGACACAAGTAACAATCCAACAATTGTTTACAGACAGATTATAATTCACTGTATCACATTCCAGTGGGTCAGACGTTTACATACACTAAGTTGACTGTGCCTTTAAACAGCTTGGAAAATTATTGCTTCTGATAGGCTAACTGACATCATTTGAGTCAATTGGAGATGTACCTGTGGAGGTATTTCAAGGCCTACCTTCAAATGCAGTGCCTCTTTGCTTGACATCATGGGAAAATCAAAAGAAATCAGCCAAGATCTCAGCCAAGATTGTAGACCTCCACAAGTCAGCTTCATCCTTGGGAGCAATTTCCAAATGCCTGAAGGTACCACGTTCATCTGTACAAACAATAGTAAGCAAGTATAAACATCATGGGACCACACAGCCATCATACCGCTTAGGAAGGAGACGTGTTCGGTCTCCTAGAGATGAACGTACTTTGGTGCGGAAAGTGCAAATCAATCCCAGAACAACAGCAAAGGAGAAAACAAAAGTATATATATCCACAGTAAAACGAGTCCTATATCGACATAACCTGAAAGGCCGCTCAGCAAGGAAGAAGCCACTCCTCTAAAACCACCATAAAAAAGACAGACTACGGTTTGCAGCTGCACATGAGGACAAAGATCGTACTCTTTGGAAAAATGTCCACTGGTCTGATGAAACAACAATAGAACTGTCTGGCCATAATGACCATCGTTATGTTTGGAGGAAAACGGGGGAGACTTGCAAGCCGAAGACACCATCCCAACCGTGAAGCACAGGTGTGGCAGCATCATGTTGTGGGGGTGCTTTGCTGCAGGAGGGATTGATACAATTCACAAAATAGATGGCGTCATGAGGATGGAAAATGACGTGGATATATTGAAGCAACATCTCAAGACATCAGTCAGGAAGTTAAAGCTTGGTGTCACGATTTAGCAGAGAGCAGGGTTCAGTAGATTGTCAATTTATTCTCCGGCGCACAAAAACGGTCACGCCAACACACAGGGCGCATACAATTGACCAGCCCAAACACAGGACCAAAATAGTCCGGAGAATAACCACACGAAAACCACCATACACCAGAGTAACAAAAACAATCCCGCACAAAACAAGGGTGAGACAACCTACTATATATAAGGACGCTAATTAAACTAAAATACACACAGGTGAAACTAATAAGACAAAATCAACAGACAAACGAAAAAGGGATCGGTAGTGGCTAGTAGGACGGTGACGACGACCGCCGAGCACCGCCCGAACAGGCAGGGGAGCCAACTTCGGCGGAAGTCGTGACACTTGGTCGCAAATGGGTCTTCCATATGGACAATGTCCCCACGCATACTTCCAAAGTTGTGGCAAAATGGCTCAAGGACAACAAAGTTAAGGTATTGGAGTGGCCATCACAAAGCCCTGACCTCAATACCATAGAACATGTGTGGGCAAAACTGAAAATGCGTGTGCGAGCAAGTAGGCCTACAAACCTGACTCAGTTACACCAGCTCTGTCAGGAGGAATTTGCCAAAATTCACCCAACTTATTGTGGGAAGCTTGTGGAAGTCTATCCCGAAACGTTTGACCCAAGTTCAACAATTTAAAGGCAATGCTACCAAGTACTAATTGAGTGTATGTAAACTTCTGACCCACTGGGAATGTGATGAAAGAAATAAAACTGAAATAAATCATTCTCTGATATTTCACATTCTTAAAATAAAGTGGTGATCCTATCTGACATAAGACAGGGAATTTTTACTAGGATTAAATGTCTTTGGCTAAGGTGTATGTATAATTCTGACTTCAACTGTATATTAAAAAAAAACTACATCTATGCCCAACCTGGCAAGCTTGGCCAAATGGTGTTTAAGTCCCCATTGGCTCTGCAAGTGTGGAGAGGATACTCTCCACTGCTGGCCTGCTCTCCAGGCACCGTTGAATGAGCCTGAAGCCACAGACTGGCCAAAGTCAGGTTTCTAAAAATGAATTCAAAAATTGATTTCAAAAGGCACCTATAAATATTTTTTTGTTTAATCTGTATTTCATTCTAAGTAAGTCTCAGCCTATAAGCGCAATTCACAAAATGTTGTTTAAAACCTGTTATGGCAAGGCGATCCCCGAGGGGAACTCCACCCCCCCCCCCATTCAGCTGAAAAGGTGGTGCAGGGAATTCAAAAATATTCTTTAGAAATATTTAACTTTCACACATTAACAAGTCCAATACAGCAAATGAAAGATAAACATCTTGTTAATCTACCCATCATGTCCAATTTTTAAAATGTTTTACATCAAACACAACATATATTTATGTTAGACCACCACCAAATCAAAGTTAAAACACAGCCATTTTTTTCCAGCCAAAGATAGTCACAAAAGCAGGATTAGAGATAAAATGAATCACTAACCTTTTGAAAATCTTCATCAGATGACACTCATATGACATGTTACACAATACATTTATGTTTTGTTCGATAATATGCATATTTATATCTACAAATCTTGGTTTACATTGACGCCATGTACGGGAGGAATTATAGAAAGCTAGATAAGCCAGATAACAGAAATACTCATCATGAACTTTGACTAAAGATACATGTTCTACATATAATTAAAGATACACTGGTTCTTAATGCAACCGCTGTGTCAGATTTTTTTTAAACGTTACGAAAAAAGCCTACCATGCAATAATCTGAGACAGCGCTCAGACGTAAAAGTTGGAGTCAACAGAAATACGAAATTTCATCATAAATATTCCCTTACCTTTGATGATCTTTCATCGGAGTCCTAGATCCACAATAAATTGTTGTTTTGTTCCATAATGTCCAATACTAGTGTCCAATTAACTGCATTTGCTAGCACTTTCAGCTCACATGCCCAAAAGCTGACGCTGGTCCAGGACAACTCGCACAAAAACTTCAAAAAGATATATTCCAGGTCGAATAAACTGGTCAAACTAAGTAGAGAATCAATCTTCAGGATGTTATTTTCATATATATCCAATATCGTTCCAACCGGATTATACGTTTTCATCTGCAGCAAAATGGAACGACGGTGGCACCCACAGAGAAATGCACCACATGGAAATTGCATTCTGCCAAGACCGTGACTATTTCCGCTCCCATTCGGTCAAAGTTCACACCAGAAGCTCCATTCCACGTTCTACTGAATGAGGACATCTAGTGGAAGGCGTAGGAAGAGCTACCAGATCCATATCTTGTTTGGAAAGGAAGGGGCGATGACGTCAAATTTGACCAACATTCAGAATTTCACTTCTTGTTTGGAAGATTGCCTGCCCTATGAGTTCTGTTATACTCACAGACATAATTCAAACAGTTTTAGAAACTTCAGAGTGTTTTCTATCCAATAGTAATAATCATATGCATATATTAGCAATCTAGGACAGAGTAGGATGCAGTTCACTATGGGCACGCAATTCATCCAAAGTGAAAATACTGCCCCCTATCCTCAACAAGTTTTAAATGCTGAGCCCTTTATGTCCCCACCAAACTATTGTGCCGCACTCAATCTGCTTCACAAAGTATTTCTTTGTAGGCTATAGCCTTCAAATAATTTATATAATATAGCCTAAATAATACATTTTTTCCCTCTTAGGCTCCCTGTCTGGCTCCTGACCTATTTAGAGAATGCCACGAGTGTGCAAAGCTGTCATCAAGGCATTGGTGACTATTTGAAGAATCTCAAATATAAAATATGTTCTTTAACACTTTTTTGGATATTTCATAAGTTTGATGTCTTCACTGTTATTCTACAATGTAGAAAATAGTTTAAAAAAATAAAAACCCTAGAATGAGTAGGTGTGTCCAAACGTTTGACTGTTACTGTATGACTAGGAATAAAGTGACAGAAAATAAACAGTAACAGCATATGTGATTAGTCAAAAAAGTTTGCGCAAAACTGATGAATGCAGATAGTCAAGGTAGCTATTTTGTTAACTGTTTAGCAGTCCTATGGCTTTGGGGTAGGTTCCTGTTGACTTGACGCGTCGGTACCTCTTAGAGAGCGTGATGCAATAATTTACATGGTAGTGTAGAATGTTCATTCAAATGATGCAAACTGACGTGGCTCAAGAAATGGAATGTATTTTTTTTTTGCTGTCAGTTGAGTTGATTCAACAAATCACAACACAGATTGATGGGTACACTTCCTGCTTTTACTTCCTGCTTTGCTCCTATGGGTACACTCGCAATGGCCGGCAGTCTACCCATTATGCCATCATTGTCTTGAATGGGAACACCCGTTCTAATCAATGAGGGGATTCGATTAATCTGGCCCGGGTGACATTTTGGAACCGAGCTGCATCCCAGTTGTGAGCCAGCACATGGAGTAAGGAGGATTCTGTGAGAAGATCTCAATTTCATACTCCTCGGGTCCTCTCTCCTCGTCTCCTTCTCAGAACACATTGGATAAGCTCTGGCTTTCTCATTCAATGTTTTTTGAGAAGGAGAGAGGACGCAAAGAGTATGCAATTCGGGTCTTTCCTGTGTTTTACACAGTGTGGTAAAGTACTTAAGTAAAAATACTTGAAGGTAATATTTCAGAAGTTTATTATGTTATCTGTACTTTAATTTACTATTTATATTTTTGACAACTTTTACTTTTACTTTTCACTCCATACATTTTCACTGACACTAAAAAAGTATTTGTTACATTTTGAATGCTTGGCAGGACAGGAAAATTGTGAAATCCACACCCTTCTCAAGAAAACATCCCTGGTCTTGCCTCTGATCTGGCAGACTCAAAACATATATGCTTCATTTGTAAATTATGTGTGTTGGAGTGTGCCCCTGGCTATCCGTGAATTTGGTGCTGTCTGACTTGCTTAATATAAGGAATTTGAATTGATGTATATTTAACTGGGTGACTTTTACTTGAGACATTTTCTATTAAGGTATCTTTACTTTTACTCAAGTATGACAATTGGTTACTTTTTCCACCACAGGTTTTTCATAATCCCACAGTTCTCAACCCTTGTACCTAGAGAGCTACTGTCCTATTGGTTTTCAATCCAACCCACCCCTAATCAAGCTCACCTGTTGGACGGTTGATCTCCAGGAAAATGTTGTAAATCCCTGGTCTAACTAATGCTGAGTGATAGTGTGAAAGGCATAGTAACTCTGTTGTTTTTTAATAACAGTAATATGTTTATAAAAATGTTTTAATTACCATGTTATTTCTTGAAAATGTTATTCGTATAAGACGCTATGAGCCTTCTCAACTTCCTGGAATCCAATATTGTTGCTGTTGGGGTCAGGGTAGTTAGATGTGATTGTTGCCTCCACAGAGACTGAGAATACCCGTCGTTGGCTTCGACCTAGATGTTCTCCCCTCAGCATTCACTCCAGGGTGATCTGATAAGAGATCAGTCTGTATTGTCTAGAGAGACAGAAAATATATGCATGACAGTGTTATATACAACCATCAAGAAAATAAAATGGCCTAGGCCTATACAACATGAACTAAAACAGGATCAGGGATCCTTAAGCATATTAATTTATAAGCCATATTGATGGTAGCACAATACATTTACGTAATTTAGTAGACTCTCTTATCCAGAACAACTAACAGGAGCAGCTAGGATTAAGGGCCTTACTCATGGGCACATAGACAGATTTTTCACCTTATCTGCTAGGTGATTAGAACCAGCAATCTTCCGGTTACTGGCCCAAAACTTTAACCGAAAGGCTACCTGCCTCAATACGATCGATGGCTCTCTTGGTCTTGTATACTTGAAGAAAGTATAGCTTACTCATTGTTCAAAGGTTTAGTGGTCAAGTTTGAGGCAGTTTTTCTTCCTTTTGTGTATGGGTTTACTGGCTAGTTAGGAAATTATTGGTATAAAAGCTAGACTGGAAATTGCAAGTTGTTTCCAGTTGATCCTGGGAATTCTGAAGAAAGTTTCCAACACACCAGGATTGATGAGAGACAAGAAATCAGAGTGTTACACACACGCCATGTTCTACCACCATTATCAGAATAAGCTGGTCCCATTCTTGACAGCCGAGACATTCACTGTCTGTTGGTAGAGGTAGACATCTCCCACAACTGTACCACCAGTCACCGTGCGTTCTGGGAAGAGCCTGTGTTTCCTCCACATCTGCTCGTTCCTGTCTATCTCTAGTTCTTTTCTCTCGGACAGTAAACAAATGGAACAGTAAACAAATGGAACAACCGTGCCTCAGTATACTCCGGCTCAAACCAATATGACACAACAGTACCATTCTGAAAATAAGGCAGATCTGCAATTTCCTCTTCGTTCTCGATCTGACATTCTTTATTTTAATTAAATTTGACAAGGGCAGCAAATATGGTGAGGGAGTGAGAAAATAAAATGATTGTTTGCATCCTTAAACCACGCCCGGGTCCCGATTCCATTGCGCGCATGAATCTACTTCCAGGATTTTAATATGAAAATAACTAAATACAGTGGTTACATTTTTCCTACTGACATAAATTTGCAGAAAAATTATTGCAGTCATGAGACGTCAGAGAGGTGTGTTTGGGAGGTATTTATGATGGACTTTGACGTTGCATGGGGTTTCTATGGGGAAGAATGGGTAGAATCAGCTTATTACCTACATCTAAATACTCAAGCAAAGGACCTAAACACTGTCTGGGGTACTGACAAACAACAAGGAAATTGTTATAAAGGGCCCAGGAGTGTTTTGGGTGAACTTCCCTTTTAATTGACGTGTCACTGACTTGGACCTGGGACTTGCTTGCACCTGTTCTTTATTTAAGGTGAACGCCAGAAGCTGCACGGCGTCGGCTGAGGAGAACGCGTGCTGTTGCTGGAGCAGACCAACTCATTTCCATTGCAAGAAGGCCTTTATGGAAATTGGAATGGCAAACTCGTCATCCTTCCCAAAGCTAAGTACCTCTCTATAGTTAATTTCCAACATTTCACCTGATCGCACTGTCGGCCAAAATTCTCTACAGCTTTTAATTCTCTTACACACTCGTTAATGCACGTTTACCCTTTCCTAAATTAAGTAGCCTCCCCCTCTTTAAATCCGCACCAGTATAGTCTCACAACCAGGGCAAATTCCTTTCGATCACACTCGACAAAGTCATTGTGGATTATAGCGACTTTTCTGCCTGAACACTCCCAGCTAACATCTGAGCTATTTGAGTGTCCCTCCACTTGCACTTACTAGAAAGACCATTAAAAGCCTGAATTGTTGTGAATAGACATTGGCCTTTATTGATACCAGATAACATTACTTGAGGCACTATCCCCTGCTTCTCCATTTATTCTGGTTTAAATAACTGTATCAAGCCTTTTTGATTTCCCATTAAATCTATTTACTATTTCCCCATTATTGTTTGTTGTTGCTTTAATATTATTACACTCCTTTCCTTAGTTCTATTGTGGCTTCATTGCTATCTAGTTTAATCCTTTTTTTTAGAGGTATTGTGGTTTATTGTACTTGGCCCCAGGGGCACAACTTTCACTGGGGACAGGGGGTCATATCCCCCCACATTATGAAATAGCATTTTTGTCCCTCCCAGTTTAATCATTGCAATGTGATACAAAAGTGGCATCGGTGTGCTTAAGGACCATGGGTGTGTTCAGCCGGCTGGATTTAGGACCACGTGGACACCCCAGAGCGGGCTGACAGACTGTGAAGACAAAGCTTCTGGAAGGCTGACTGGACCAGCATGGAAGAGTTGAGCATAGTTTATAGTGTATGTGTTATGCTCTTTCACTGAATTGCACATGCAAGCAGAGCAGAAACTGGCTACTCCTTAGTTGACTGATGTAGTCGGCAAGGTAACTCCTGTTTAACTTAACAGAAAAAAACTAAACTAGTGTTTATTCGCGGTGCTGAACTAGTACGTTAGCTAATGTTTCATCCAATCTCGACTGAAGTGAATTAATTAGCTACGCTAGCTAGTAGCTACCACAACCAGTTCTAGCCTATAGCTATCTGTCAGATAACAATATGACGTGGCTATTGTTACTATCTAACAGCAGTAGTTCATATGGAAATGATTTGTAGCCTTTGTTTTGTTCAGTTTCAACAGAAGTAAATGAACTTGGCTAGCTTTCGCCAGTTGATGTATCGTTAGAGAGAGAGCTGGCCAGAAGTTGGGTAACATTAGCTATTATTTTTGCCTCAATCACACTAGAACTGAATCAAAATATTAAACCAACAGCCAAATGATTGAAGATTGATATTCTGACTTTTTTTTGTACAATGTGTGTATTATTGGTCAGTATGGTAATGCAACTTTATTGATCTGTCAGTTTCCCTTGCTAATTCCCTGCTTTTCACACTGACACAGTAATAAACAGCTCCAACGTTAGAAGCTTCACTGTCATGGGGCACAGTAGAGGTCTGTGTGGGACTGATTTCTTCATCCTCCTCCCTTCCCCATCTGCAGATTTTCCCAGCACCCTCTGCTTTCTGTCCAACTCCCTACAACAATAACTGGTCCCAAACTCAAACCCAACCACAATCCCACAATGTTATTTTAGACATATGGGACAAAGCTCACTTGACAGCCATGGTCCCAGCAATTTTGCGCCCTAATAGGAAATATCAAATGCGCAAAAATAACTTAAGATATGGTTTAAATTACCAGAGATTCTCACATGGCCTTTAAATTAGGCTATCTGTATTACTGGGCAATATCAGAATATATGCTGGATGTAGTTTGAAGAGAGCAGAGTAGGAGAGACTTACACTTTCTGTTGAGCTATATTTCTAGCCTACCTTTTAGGAGTGGGAAGACTTTCAGACTGAGAAATATGGGTGATCAATATTTAGGCCTATTTCTAGGCAATGTAGTAACCTATTTAGGAAGTACATTGCCTTGGAAAGATAACTGTCCTGCGCTTCTCTGCCCATGCATAGGCTATAGCCTACTCTATTTAATTGAAACCACACACACACCTGATCTCGCAGGTATGGCTACTGAACTTGAAGCAGTAAGAATATGACCGTGATACTTGCTACGTTTTGCATAGGGTCATAAGATTTAGCCTATATTTTAAGAGGACGATTTTCAGGCAGAGACAAATAAATGGGAAATCAATACTTATTGAAAATGAAAAGGTGCTGCGCTCGCTCACCATAGTAACCTATGCGCACATTGTGCCTTTTCAATGATGATTACATTTTTGGATTGTACTTCAACTCAAGTTGGCTGAGCACCCTCCAATATCGATAACCTATTTATTTACAGACATGGTGGTAAACTACAACCTAATCATATTTAAGGTAACTTCCACATGATTCTCAACTCATTTATGCATTTTTTTACATTTAGCAGAAACTCTTATCCAGAGCAACTTACAGTTACAGCAAGTGCATTGCTCAAGGGCACATTGACAGATTTTTCACCTACTGTAGTAAAATCAGGGATTTGAACCAACAACCTTGCGGTTACTTGCCCAACACTCTTTAACTGTCGACCTACCCGCAGCCTACTCTGTTTCAATGAGACCACACATAGTAGGCGCACTTGAACTCTCACACCCAACTAGTGGAAGTAGGCTACTGAAGTTGAAGCAGTGTGTGAATAATGAAAAAAATATGTGCTTTTAATACAATAGGTAGACTAACGCATACAAAGCAGAAAGAGGACGTTTCCACATAATCTGTGGTCTGTCTGACCGCCCGCAGCACGACAAATAACAACCGTGCTGCAATGATCTCTGTTGGGACCAGGCATCCCTGGGATTGCAGTTCCTCTAGTGCACAGTCTGTACACAACACAGCTCATGTTTTACGGCTCGTGTACAGTATACTAGCATGCTGTAAATTGCAGTGCTGACAGCATATAGCAGCAGTTTGGTTGTGCATCAAGAATTCAGCATAGCAAATTTGTATGGAGGTCTGGTTATTTAAATCTGTAAATAGTTTAATCCAATCTCCTTTACATTAATTTATTCATAGCTAAATAGTAATATATTCTATCTTCTCTGGTGAAACTTTGCTGCCCTTTTTCCAATGGTCCACATGGCTGGGAGAACCTATTCAAGTAAGTAAATACATTTCGATAATGTAAAAAATGTATTATTTGTCAACTAGCTACTATGCAGGCTAACTCAAATGAGCTGCTAGCATAGCTAGATAGCTATTTAGCCAACTTTACATACTGAATAGCTAGCTAAGTGAATTAAATATAACTAGCTAGCTATCTTGATGTATTTATCATTGTAAAAACAAACTCAAAGTGCATTTGTAGGTGCCCAGCCATGGAGGAGGGTGAAAGTATAACAGCCCCATCTGCCAAAGAAGGGAGAGAGTAGGCTATTTTGGATAGGACGGGTACTTTTATGTAATTCCAGTCCCTAGAAATGAGGACAGATATAATAGTAACATAATATTCAATGCTGTATAATGAAGTCTGTTTCTTGTGATGTTTTCTGTCCTCAGATACAGAGAGCTGTGAAAGCCTGTCTGCAGATGAAGCGGTCCCAATGATTTAAAAAACTGTTTTAACTAGGCAAATCAGTTAAGAACAAATTCTTATTTACAATGACAGCCTACTGGGAAACAATGGGTTAACTGCCTTGTTCAGAGGCAGAACAACAGATTTGTACCTTGTCAACTCAGAGATTCAATCCAGGAACCTTTTGGTTACTTGCCCAACACTAACCACTAGGCTACCTGCCGCCCCAAGCTGAAGAGCAGTGGTTCTCAGTCCTGGTCCTTGGGAGTCAAAGGGTGCACATTTTTGTTTTTGCCTTAGCACTACACAGCTGATTTCAAATGATCAACTCATCCTCAAGCTTTATTGATGTATTCATTTGTGACGCTATCCTTGATATGATCCTCCTGTTGTCACATGCTACACTTGCACATGTGTGCACAAGCATTTATCTATCCAATGTCATCATGATTTGTTATAAGATACATTATACTTTAGTAATCCACAATGACCTGATTTATATAAAAGTCTAATAATGACATTATCTTCCATATTCCTACAGATACCTTTCAACGTCAAACTGTTGCCTACAGTTACCGTGTAGGGCACTGCACGGTTGGGTGACCTGGGCCACTGCAGCTAGCCGCCGTGTGCCAGAGGAGAGGTCTGCTGCTCTGCAGGATGTTTCAAGGATAGGGGCCAACAGAACAGCACGGGAGGCAATCCGTGTGCAGGAGATGTTCACCGCCTGCTTCTTTTGAAGAGGGTGCTGTTCTCTGGTAACACCATAGACTGCACTAAGCACAACCAAAGGCTCTTTTAAGATACATCCACATTGCAATAAGAGTATTCTTCCATTTACTTAGCTATGTCAACTGCAGTTTTTCAATTCCTAGTTTCTCTCCCTTTGATTTCTACTTCTCAGGTGAGGATGCTGTTTAGGTAAGGGGTGTCTGTACAACAACAAACAGGCTCTTTTAAGACTCACCCATATTGAAAAAATGTAGAACAATTAGACACCCTTTAAGCCACACACTTGTGTATCAATCTGATTGATGGATTGTGTTGTGCAGTCAGCAAGCTCGGGTGTATAACTGTGGCTCCTTCCCCCTTAAACGAATAGGCAAGAGGACCAACCATGGAGAATAGTAAGACAATACATTATTTATAGAACTACGCTATATTGTTTGTCTTCGTGTGTCTGTGCATATGTTTCAGTATGAAAAGTTTTGAACACTGTCTCTTTACAGTGGCGTGCGAAAGTATTCACCGCCTTGGTATTTTTCCGATTTTGTTGCCGTACAACCTAAACCAAATGATCATTTGATTTACACAACATGCCTACCACTTTGAAGATGCAAAATATTTTTTCTTGTGAAACAAACAAGAAATAAGACAAAACAAGAAAACCTGAGCGTGCATTACTATTCACCCACCCCAAAGTCAATACTTTGCCCATTTTTCAAGGCAAAACTGCGCCAGCTCCTTCAAGTTGAATGGGTTCCGCTGGTGTACAGCAATCTTTAAGTCTTACCACAGATTCTCAATTGGATTGAGGTCTGGGCTTTGACTAGGCCATTCCAATATTTCCCCTTAACTTCTTATGGCTTGGGGGGCAGTATTTCGACGTCTGGATGAGAAGCGTTCCCAAAGTAAACTACCTGTTACTCAGGCCCAGAAGCTATGTTACTCACCAGCAGCATACCACCCTGCATACCACTGCTGGCCTGCTTCTGAAGCTAAGCAGGGTTGGCCCTGATCAGTTCCTGGATGGGAGACCAGATGCTGTTGGAAGTGGTGTTGTAGGGCCAGTAGGAGGCACTCTTTCCTCTGGTCTAAAAAAATATCCCAATACCCCAGGGCAGTGATTGGGGACACTGCCCTGTTTAGGGTGCTGTCTTTTGGATGGGACGTTAAATGGGTGTCCTGACTCTCTGAGGTCATTAAAGATCCCATGGCACTTATCGTAAGAGTAGGGGTGTTAACCCCGGTGTCCTGCCTAAATTCCCAATCTGGCCCTCAAACCATCACGGTCACCTAATAATCCCCAGTAACTATTCCCCATGTCGTTGCTGCAAATGAGAACGTGTTCTCAGTCAACTTACCTGCTAAAATAATAGATAAATAAATAAAATATGATATGCATATAATTGGTAGTTTTGGATAGAAAACACTAAAGTTTCCAAAACTGTTAAAATAATGTCTGAGTATAACAGAACTGATATGCAAGTGAAAACCTGAGGAAAATGTGGTATTTTCAATTGAATGCCTATAGAGTATCTAATGGGTTAGGACCCCGATTGCAGTTCCTATGGCTTCCACTAGATGTCAAGCATCTTTAGACATTGTTTCAGGCTTGTTTTCTGAAAAATGAAGAAGAATGAGACCTTTCTGTCAGTGGACTGAGGAAGAATGCAGAGCTGGTTTGCGCGTGTGACCGAGTGCCCTTCGTTGTTTTTCCTTTCTATTAAATACACTATTGTCCGGTTGAAATATTACAGACTATTTAGACAATTGACGACCTGAGGATTAATTATAAACATCGTTTGACATGTTTCGACGAACTTTACCAGTACTATTAGGATGTATTCGTCTGCATGTTTTGACCGCCTTTGAGCCAGTGGATTACTGAACAAAACGTGCCAACAAAACAGAGTTTTTGGGATATAAAGAGGGACTTTATCGAACAAAACAAACATTTATTGTGTAGCTGGGACTCTTCTGACTGCAACCATATGAAGATCTTCAAAGGTAAGTGATTAATTTTATCGCTATTTCTGACTTTTGTAATTCATTTCCTTGGTAGTAAAATGTTTGTATGCTTTTGTAAGCCGGGCGCTGTCCTCAGATAATCGCATGGTATGCTTTCGCATTACCAGCAACAGTGTGTGAAAACCTTGTGAATACTTAGAGAAAACGTTTGACCTCTGTCATTGCCAACAAAGGGTATATAACAAAGTTTTGAGATAAACTTTTGTTATTGACCAAATACTTATTTTCCAAATGAGTTCATTAAAAATCCTACAATATGATTTTCTGGATTTTCTTTTCTCATTTTGTCTGTCATAGTTGAAGTGTACCTATGATGAAAATTACAGGCCTCTAATCTTTTTAAGTAGGAGCACAATTGGTGGCTGACTAAATACTTTTTTGCCCCACTGTATATACTGAGATCATGTGACAGATAATGTGACACTTAGATTGCACACAGGTGGTCTTTATTTAACTAATTATGTGAAGGTAATTCTGAAGGTAATTGGTTGCACCAGAACTTATTTAGGGACTTCATAGTAAAGGGGGTGAATTACATATGCACGCAACACTTTTCTGTATTTTTTTTATTTCACTTCACAAATTTTGACTATTTTGTGTATGCCCATTACATGAAATCCACATAAAAATCCATTTAAATTACAGGTTGTAATGAAACCAAATAGGAAAAATTCCAAGGGGGGTGAATACTTTTGGAATGCACTGTAACTACCTTATTTTCTCATTAACAGACTCTCTCCTTCACTTCCTCCCTCTCCCCCCTTCTCCCTAAATCCTCTAGGTTATATCAGCTGTGTCGGTGAACCCCTCCCACATCTGAACTGGCTGACACATGGAGGGCACAGCATGATCAGAGGTGAGAGGTCACGTGGTCAGTTCAACAGGAAGTAGTATTAAAGAGAGTCATTACATTGAAATACAGAGAGATGTAGAGGTCCCATAGTTAATGATCCAAGGTTAGTTTTGCATTTCACCTTCTGATGATTATGATGACTGACAGTGTTTTAAAAAATCTATCTCTCTCTCCATCTGTTTCTCGTCTACAGGTAGGTTTTGATGTGAGAGATGATGACAACCCCCAGTCCCGTCATCGCCACCTCATCCACTCTTAAGATAACCTTCGGGACAACTGGGGGCCCAAGGCTTATTAGGAGACACCATTATGCAAATATAAGAGAATATTAAGTTTAGTAGCACTGTAATTAATTAATCATATGCTGTCTTCCATGCTCCTCTGTTCTTACCTTTTTCCCTTTCTACCTTTTCCCTTTCTGTCTTTTACACTCTCTCAAACCTCTCTCCCCACCTCTTTCTTCCTTGATTTTTATAATGCACACCAGATGTGCATTGAAGTACAGCTTGAACTTGTATTTATAATATAACATTACAATTATAATATGTATAATGCATGTACTACACTTGGATCAAATGTTTCACATTCTCTACTGGAATTGGTTCACATTCTCTACAGGCTAAAATTAAGTCTAATTTGATGAAATACTACACCTATCCTGTGTCCTCAGATCAGTGCAGAGGAAGGAAATTAGATATTGAGATGAAACTGTTTTAGAGTATCTACATGATGCATAGGAAGTGTAGTTGACTGTTGTTTAAATTATTTGTCTGTGTATATGAAATACAAATCAGCCTTCAACTAGTTAAATCATGTGTTCTAGTATATTGCATAGTTACAATGTGTAACCACTGATGTCCCAGGACCAGCATTGGTAAACACTGTTGAAGTGTATAATTGTGATACATACATGCAGACACGGCATCATTCAAAGACTGGAGTTTTATACTCCTGGTATTGGATGACTGAAAAATAATATCACAGACATTCATACATGACATGCACCTTTATTTGCCATGGAGTACATGATCAGTGAATATATTCAATGTATAGGCTACAATGTGGGGATCTCATGCTTAAGTGGAGAACTCGAGGGCTTCTTAAAGAAAAAATAACAGGTCTGTGAGAGCTGGAATTCTTACTGGTTGGTAGGTGATCAAATACTAAATAAATTCATTACTTAAAAATCATACAATGTGATTTTCTGGATTTTTGTTTTAGATTCCGTCTTTCACAGTTGAAATGTACCTATGATAAAAAATTACAGACCTCTGCATGCTTTGTAAGTAGGAAAACCTGCAAAATCGACAGTGTATCAAATACTTGTTCTCCCCACTGTATATACAACTTGCATCCTTGGCACAATAAAGTTATATTATATTCTACTCAATCCATAGGCTTCATTGATACCTTTCAGACTGTTTTGAAGTCGATACAACCGGCTATGATAGCTGTAGTTCACAGCTAGATTCTGAACTAATATTTAAATCAAACATTTTAGGGTCCATACACAGATCGGCTACATAGCTAACTACACATCCATAGGCGTACAGGTATTTTTATCCTCCACTACACAATAAGCAATAAAATAGTTAGCTATATTTTCTTCAGCTGCATTTTAAATTGCAGTAAATGCTTTAGCTAGCTAGTTTTTCCATCCACTGTTTCACAAGACGAGACAATCAAGTCAAATGTAATTTGTCACATGCACCTTGCTGTGAAATGCTTACTTACAAGCCCTTACCCAACAATGCAGTTCAAGAAATTGAGTTAAGAAAATATTTAAGTAACACAAGAAAATGACAACGATAACAAGGCTATATACAGGGGCTACCGGTACCGATTCAATGTGTGGGGGCTAAAGGTTAGTGAGGTCATTTGTAAAGTGACTATGCATAGACAATAAACAGCAAGTCACAGTAGTGTAAAAACAAAGGGGGGCGGGTGAATGTAAATAGTCTGGGTGGCCATTTGATACAATTTTCAGCAGTCTTATGGCTTGGAGGTATAAGCTGTTAAGGAGCCTTTTTGTCCTAGACTTGGTGCTCTGGTACAGCTTGCCGTGCGGTAGCAGAGAGAACAGTCTATGACTTGGACGACTGGAGTCTTTGACCATTTTTTGGGCCTTCTTCTGACACCGCCTAGAATATAGGTC
This sequence comes from Oncorhynchus tshawytscha, assembly GCF_018296145.1. Lineage (NCBI taxonomy): Eukaryota > Metazoa > Chordata > Actinopteri > Salmoniformes > Salmonidae > Oncorhynchus > Oncorhynchus tshawytscha. The sequence goes on along the minus strand of NC_056438.1, from coordinate 51,210,390 downwards.
CTGGATGGCAGGAAGCTTGGCCCCAGTGAGGTACTGGGTCGTACACACTACCCTCTGTAGCGCCTTATGGTCAGATGACGAGCAGTTGCCATACCAGGCTATGATGCAACCGGTCAAGATGCTCTCGATGTTGCAGCTGTAGCACTTTTTGAGGATCTGGGGACCCATGCCAAATCTTTTCAGTCTCCTGAGGGGGAAAAGCTGTTGTCGCGCCCTCTTCACAATTGTCTTGGTGTGTTTGGACCATGAGAGTATCAGAATAAAGGTAAGACCCAGATGCAAGAAACAATGTTTATTACAGCAACAGAGGAAAAGGTACAGGACTGCAGGCAGACTCATGGTCAGGTCAGGCAGAGGTCGGAAATCCAGATAGGGGCAAAGTTACAGGACGGCAGGCAGGCTCAGGGTCAGGGGCAGGCAGAGTGGTCAGGCGGGCAGGTTAAGGGTCTGGACAGGCAAGGGTCAAAAACCAGGAGGGCCAGAAAAAGTGAGGCTGGGAAAAGACAGGATCTGACAGGACAAACACTGGTAAGCTTGACGAACAAGATGAACTGGAAACAGAAAACACAGGCATAAGTACACAGGGGATAATGGGGAAGATGGGAGACACCTGGAGCGGGGTGGAGACAAGCACAAAGACAGGTGTATCAGACCCACTGTATCACAATTCCAGTGGGTCAGAAATGTACATACACTAAGTTGACTGTGCCTTTAAACAGCTTGGAAAATTCCATAAAATGATGTCATGGCTTTAGAAGCTTCTAATAGGCCAATTGACATCATTTGGAGATCCGATCCACCACGGAGAACCTATCCAACATGGTCAGGATGGCGGTGTTGCCATCAGACGGGAGAATACCCGTGACAAAGTCTAGGGAGAAGTGAGACCAGGGATGGTGGGGGACTGGCAGAGGTTAGAGGAGACCAGCCGGAGCTTGTCAAGGAGTCTTGTTCTGTGCACAAACTGTGCAAGCGGCAACGAATGCGGACATGTCCGGGACCATGGTATGCCACCAAAAGCGCTGTCGCACAAAGGCCAGGGTCCGACAGGCGCCCGGGTGGCAGGCCGGCCTGGGCCCACTCCAGGACCGCAGAGCGGACGACAGTGTCGGGAACAAACATCCGGTTATCAGGGCCCCCCCCGGTGTTTGGCTGGGAATGCTGCGCCTCATGGACCTGCTTCCCTATTCCCCAGCTGAATGCCATCGCCAGGCATGAGGTGGGAAGGATGGTCTCGGGTTCCAGGGTAGCAGTCATGGGGCTATAGCGGTGGGACAGTGCCTCCGGATTGACATTCTTGGATCTCGGCCGGCACGAGACGGAGAAGTTAAACCGTGTGAACAGTAGGAACGTCTCGCCTGCCTGGAGTTGAGGCTCTTGGTGATGCTGAGATAGTCCAGGTTCTTGTGGTCATTCCACACGATGAATGGATGTTCTGCCCCCTCCAGCCAGTGCTTCCATTCCTCCAACACCATCTTTGCCGCGAGAAGCTCTCGATTCCCTACACCGTAGTTCCTTCCATGGCGTTGAGGCGATACGAGAAGGCAGCGCAGGGATGTACAGTCGTGGCCAAAAGTTTTGAGAATGACACAAATATAAATTTTCACAAAGTCTGCTGCCTCAGTTTGTATGATGGCAATGTGTATATACTCCAGAATGTTATGAAGAGTGATAAGATGAATTGAAATTAATTTCAAAGTCCCTCTTTGCCATTCAAATGAACTGAATACCCCAAAAACATTTCCACTGCATTTCAGCCCTGCCATAAAAGGACCAGCTGACATCATGTCAGTGATACTCTCGTTAACACAGGTGTGCATGTTGATGAGGCCAAGGCTGGAGATCACTCTGTCATGCTGATTGAGTTTGAATAACATACTGGAAGCTTCAAAGGGAGGGTGGTCCTTGGAATCATTGTTCTTCCTCTGACAATCATGGTTATTTGCAAGGAAACATGTGCCGTCATCATTACTTTGCACAAAAAGGGCTTCACAGGCAAGGATATTGCTGCCAGTAAGATTGCACCTATATCAACCTTTTATCGGATCATCAAGAACTTCAAGGAGAGCGGTTCAATTGTTCTGAAGAAGGCTTCGGGGCGCCCAAGAAAGTCCAGCTAGCACCAGGACCGTCTCCTAAAGTTGATTCAGCTGTGGGATTGGGGCACCACCAGTACAGAGCTTGCTCAAGAATGGCAGCAGGCAGGTGTGAGTGCATCTGCACGCACAGTGAGGCAAAGGCTTTTGGAGGATGGCCTAGTGTCAAGAAGGGCAGCAAAGAAGGCACTTCTCTCCAGGAAAAACATCAGGGACAGACTGACATTCTGCAAAAGGTATAGGGATTGGACTGCTGAGGACAGGGGTAAAGTAATTTTCTCTGATGAATCCCCTTTCTGATTTTTTGGGGCATACGGAAAAAAAGCTTGTCCAGAGAAGACAAGATGAGTGTTACCACCAGTCCTGTGTCATGCCAACAGTAAAGCATCCTGAGACCATTCATGTGTGGGGTCGCTTCTCAGCCGAGGGAGTGGGCTCACTCACAATTGTGCCTAAGAACACAGCCATGAATAAAGAATGGTACCAACACATCCTCCAAGAGCAACTTCTCCCAACCATCCAGGAACAGTTTGGTGATGAACAATGCCTTTTCCAGGATGATGGAGCACCTTGCCAAGAGGCAAAAGTGATAACGAAGTTGCTCGGGGAACAAAACATCGATACTTTGGGTCCATGGCCAGGAAACTCCCCAGACCTTAATCCCATTGAGAATTTGCGGTCAATCCTCAAGAGGCGTGTGGACAAACAAAAACCCACAAATTCTGACAAACTCCAAGCATTGATTATGCAAGAATGGGCTCCCATCAGTCAGGATGTGGCCCAGAAGTTAATTGACAGCATGCCTGGGCGGATTGCAGAGGTCTTGAAAAAGAAGGGTCATCACTGCAAATATTGACTCTTTGCATCAACTTCATATAACTGTCAATAACAGCCTTTGACACTTATGAAATGCTTGTAATTATACAAAAAATATCTAAAGACATTGAAGCAGCAAACTTTGTGAAAATGTATATCAAAATCAAATAAAATGTTATTTGTCACATACACATGGTTAGCAGATGTTAATGCGAGTGTAGCGAAATGCTTGCGCTTCTAGTTCCGACAATGTAGTAATAACCAACGAGTAATCTAACTTTTAACAATTCCACAAGTGTAAAGGGATAAAGAATATGTACATAAAGATATATGAATGAGTGATGGTACAGAACGGCATAGGCAAGATACAGTAGATGGTATGGAGTACAGTATATACATATGAGATGAGTAATGTAGGGTATATAAACATAAAGTGGCATAGTTTAAAGTGGCTAGTGATACATGTATTACATAAAGATGGCAAGATGCAGTAGATGATATAGAGTACAGTATATACATATACATATGAGATGAGTAATGTAGGGTATGTAAACATTATATTAAGTGGCATTGTTTAAAGTGGCTAGTGATACATTTTTACATCAATTTCCATTAGTAAAGTGGCTGGAGTTGAGTCAGTATGTTGGCAGCAGCCACTCAATGTTAGTGGTGGCTGTTCACAGTCTGATGGACTTGAGATTGAAGGTGTTTTTCAGTTTCTCGGTCCCTGCTTTGATGCACCTGTACTGACCTCGCCTTCTGGATGATTGTGGGGTGAACAGGCAGTGGCTCGGGTGGTTGTTGTCCTTGATGATCTTTTTGGCCTTCCTGTGACATCGGGTGGTGTAGGTGTCCTGGAGGGCAGGTAGTTTGCCCCCGGTGATACATTGTGCAGACCTCACTACCCTCTGGAGAGCCTTACGGTTGTGGGGGGAGCAGTTGCCGTACCAGGCGGTGATACAGCCCGACAGGATGCTCTCGATTGTGCATCTGTAGAAGTTTGTGAGTGCTTTTGGTGACAAGCCACATTTCTTCAGCCTCCTGAGGTTGAAGAGGCACTGATGCGCCTTCTACACAACATTGTCTGTGTGGGTGGACCAATTCAGTTTATCCGTGATGTGTACGCCGAGGAACTTAAAACTTACTACCCTCTCCACTACTGTCCCGTCGATGTGGAATGGAGGGGTGCTCCCTCTGCTGTTTCCTGAAGTCTACAATCATTTCCTTTGTGCCATCTCAAAACCATAATAGTTTTCAATCCCTGACACATCTGACGAGCGTCAGAGCCGATGCAGTAGGATTCAATCTTAGTCCTGTATTGACGGTTTGCCTGTTTGATGGTTCGTCTGAGGGCATAGTGGTGTCCCGCTCCTTGAAAGTGGCAGCTCTATCCTTTAGCTTGTTGGGTATGTTGCCTTTTATTCCATGGCTTTTGGTTGGAATATGTACGTACGGTTACTGTGGGGACGACGTCATCGATACACTTATTGATGAAGCCGGTAACTGAGGTGGTACATCCAATGCCATTGGATGAATCCCAGAACATTTTCCAGTCTGTGCTAGCAAAACAGTCCTGTAGTGTAGCATCCACATCATCTGACCACTTCCGAATTGAGTGAGTCACTGGTACTTCCTGCTTTAGTCTTTGCTTGTAAGCAGGAATCAGGAGGATAGAATTATAGAATTGGAGTAAAGGTGGTTTAGAGTTTTTTTTCCTCTGGTCGCACGTGACATGTTGGAATAAATTAGGTAAAACAGATTTAAGTTTGCCTGCATTAAAGTCCCCGGCCACTCAGAGTGCGGCTTCTGGATGAGCATTTTCTTGTTTGCTTATGGCCTTATACAGCTAGTTGAGTGCGGTCTTAGTGCCAGCATCGGTTTGTGGTGGTAAATAGACGGCTACGAATAATATAGATGAGAACTCTCCTGGTAGTTAGTGTGGTCTACAGCTTATCATGAGGTATTCTACCTCAGACGAGCAATACTTCGAGACTTCTTTAATATCAGACATCGCACACCAGCAGTTATTGACAAAGGGACAGGACTGGGCGAGCCCCCTCGTCTTACCAGATGTAGCTCTATATTGTCTGTGTCGGCATTTAGCCACGTCTCAGTGAAACATAAGATATTACAGTTTTTAAGACTCTCCTATCAATGGGACATTACTCATAGATGTCCAGTGTGTTGTCCAATGTTTGCACTTTTCCCAATAATACGGAGGGTAGTGTGGTTTACCTACTTATCGGTGTATTCTTCAAGGCACCCCGGCCTCCTCCCCATTTCTCTCTATCTTTTAATTGCTGTTCTGATGTCCACAAGCTCTTTTCGGTCATAAGAGTTGGTAGCAGTAAAATTATGTACAAAATGAGTTACAAACAACGTGAAAAAACTAACAAAAAAGCACAAGTTAGGAGCCCGTAAAACTGCTGCCATATCCTCCGGCGCCATTATCACATTATAATTTCTTACATTTGCTTCTATCCTAGTATTTTTGTCTGCAGTCTTTGCTGAAGAAAGTCTCCAGTGTTGGGTCGCATAGCGTCAAATTCGTCATGGGAACCATTTGATCAGTGGTCGCCACTGGTGATTTGCATAAAGTTGGGAAATGCTCAACTTTTTTTACCACCTCCCATGCCACATTCGCGCCACCCAACGGTCTCCGCCACACAACTGTTTCGCCCACTCCGCTTCTCACCACTTTCCTTCCATTGAAAATTAATGGAAAGTGGTGTTTCACCGTGCTTCACCGGCAGTAGTGTACACGGGCCGTTAGCAGGATCAGGCAGCCAGGGAAGATCAGTCTACGAAGCTCAGGTGAATTTTGCAGTATATTAACAATATCAGTGAATGATACAAAGTTCCATCTTAAATTGATGGGTAGACCTACAGTAGCTACAAGAGAGCAATTTAAGCTTAAAACTACAGTCTGGGATCTGTGAATAATGGTAATTTCAATTATTGAGCCATTGATTCTATTCTTGGATAATATAATGTATAAGGTACACCATGGTCATTCCTAAACTTAAGAGGATCAGATGGTGACAGGAGTCTCAGCAGGGTCAGGCAGCCAGGGAAGACCAGTCTGTTACAGAGTTGAGGGGATTGTTTGCAGGTTCAGCGCTTTATTCTCTCTGTGCAGCAAACACTGGACAAGCCAGATACTATTTTAAGGCAGTCTGACAAACCAAAGTTAATTTCCAAACCGTATCAAGGGTTGATACAGGCTTTTCCCGATGGCACAAAATATGTTAAACAAAAATGTGAAGAATACCTGGTAGAAGCTATTGATGATGATGAATGGATTCAGATATGGTTGAATGCCCAGTCATGTTCACGTCATCTCAGAAATAAATTACTGCAGTTTAAAACCTCTTACAGCTACCCCGCTACTTTTTTAATTTCCACCTGAAGACATACCCAGATCTAACTGCCTGTAGCTCAGGCCCAGGACCAAGGATATGCATATTATTGCTTTCATTTGAAAGAAAAAACTCTGAAGTTTGTGTAAATGTGATTTGAATGTAGGAGAATATAACACAATAGATCTGGTTTAGATAATACAATGAAAAAAACATACATTTTATTGTCTTTAAAATGAACAAGACAAAACAAACATTCAGATAGGATGATGGGGAGAATTTCAGTGAAAAACATAAGAGGGCAACAGTACTTGTACAAAGTTTCAGAATGATAACTTCCAAAATGAGTGTGCTACATGACATTTATCATGAAGTCACCCAGGTGTCCCACACAAGTAGCCCAAATGTACCAAAGTGGCCAAATTGGTGAAGTTATAACTATATACAAAATACCAAAATGGTATTCTAACACCCCCCAAATAATGGAGAAAAACCATGAAAAAATACATATACATTTACAAAATAACACTTTCAATATTTGGAAGACCCTCAGTCCTCTACCCAATGTTGTGCTGCTGATGCCAGGTGCCATAGCAGTCTCTTTCTGCTGTAAAGCAGAGGGTCACCAAGCATGTGGTGCAGGTGATGGGAACGTCATTTTGCAAAGAACACAGCGACGCCTCCATGCTGTGCCCTTTTGGCCCTGAGGCACATCCATGCCTACAGAAATACATTTGGCAGATGAACACCACTTGTGGCAGGAGCTGGATGAACCAGCTTCAGTGGGGGATGGACACCTTGGCACTGGGGGCTCCCATTCGGAGTCAGTGTCACTGTGAAAGAAAATGTTCAGTTAGAATAGTTTCACATATGAGCCCTGTATCAACAGGTATAATAAATAAATATATATATATATATATATATATATATAGTACAGGGAACATAAGGTTGAATATATTATTATATACCTGCTAGATCTACTGTCTCATTTATATTATGACAGACCAGCAAGATCTACTGTCTATTTTATATTATGACATTTCAGCTAGATCTACTGTCTTTATTATATTACAACAGACCAGCTGTATCTACTGTCTCCATTTCACTTTGGCCATTGTTGTGGGCCTGCCCTCCCCTCAACAGCCTCAAATAGGCTATTTCATGTGGGGGTGGGATGTGGTAGAGTGGCAGACACACGCATCTCGGCCATGCTCCCTCTAATCCACAATATGTATATATACACACACAAACATAGGCTATGGGTCATAAACATACATACAAACATACCACCACCCACAATGTATAGCCAACGTGTACTTTACAAATTTCATTACATTTTTATATATTGCTACTAAAAAAAATTAAAATCACAAATAATATTTCATGTTACTAATTTCAAACAATGGCATTAGCATGAGAAGAACTTACCGTTCCAAAAAATATTCCTCCATTTGGGAATCGCTAAATGAATCGTCCTCCAACAATCCTAGTCTCACTTTTCTTCTAAAATTGTGTGTACATCTGTATATCTAAACTTACATTTAGCTTTCCCTGACTTAGTCGCCATACTGATTGATATATAAACAGCTGAAGATGCGCTTTACCAAAACAATGCTGTGCGTAACATGTGTGGATCCTTCCGGTATGAATCTTCAATGGCGAATGACCCTCTTTACACCGGAGTTTACTACATGGGTTGGTCTTCCAACACATAAACATTACATATTGCCGTTTACCTCAGCTCATTGGCAATCTACCCAGCTAGATTGCAAGATGATCAGTGGTCATTGGGTTAAAATACAGTCAATCAACAAAACAGTGGTCATATCATTGGTGCACAATGATGTCATTACTTGTTGTCTTCAAATCGGTATCTTTCAGTCAATACGTCCTGCGAAATGACCCATCAGGTTTGGTTGTGTTACAAACAAACCAGTTGATTGCAATGAAACCAAACATGACTGGATAAAGTCACGTTTAGTGTGTGTATTTACATCGAATGTGTCGACGAAAATGGAATGAGACGGAATTCACGACACAAGCGGTTCACAAAATGTTTCGTGTTAGGCTATAAAATGGATTTTATCAAACAAAAGACCATTCATTGTGCAACAATGAGCATTGGGATTGCAAACAGATGAAGATCGTCAAAGGTAAACAATTTATTTTATTGCAATTTGTGATGTTGTTACGCCTGTGCTGGTTGAAATAGTTTTTTTTATGGGGCTTTGTTCACAGATAATCGCATCGTATTCTTTCGCAGTAAATCCTTTTTTAAATCTGACAACGCATTTGGATTAGCAAGATTCTAGGCTTTCGACCCATGTGAGACACTTGTATTTTCATGAATGTTTAATATGACTATTTATGTAGCGATCACCGTATGTTGTCGAATTTAATCCCGCTAACGGGTTCGATGCGCAGAGAGGTTAAGACAGAACATACTATATGCCAGTGAAACTGAATTACATGCAGGAAATGTATTACATGCAGGAAATGTATTTCCTCTGCTGGAGGTGTAAAATACAGAAGTGGACATATTTGCATAGGTTATGGTCTTGTGAAGACTGGCTGAATTCTGAAAAAATTGTATGTTATTTTATCTCAGCATGTTTACAGATTCTCACTTCTCCCTGTATTTGCTAACTTGGAAATGTTGATACTTACAGACTGTTATCTAAAGAAACTATGTATCCAAGCATTTATAGCGGCTAAGAAATGCATTGACATTAATTGGAAGGTTGGTTATCCTTCCGCAATGTCAAGTTATGTTTCGCTAGATTGGATTTTTTACAAGATTAATTAAGGCTATACTGGGCAACTTTAAAGGTCTGGATGTCTGATATGGAATACAGTACGACTAAAGGAGGGTATTCAAAACATGCCCATGTCAGGCGAGATACCAGGGTTGTCACTCTGGTCTTGGCCTAACACACCCAAAACCAATAAATGAATGTTTCACTAAGATCCTGATGCTGAGTGGGGTGTTTTGGGGCACTGCAGGGTGGTGGACCCCTAGGGACAGGACTGGGTGACCCAGCTATATTGTGTGCAAGTAAAAAGAGCTCTACAGTACTATTAGGCCTATGAGATTCAATATATTGAGGAATTGCTGTTTCTGTGTGTTAAGGTATATTTGAGGTGTATGTGTATTTTTTGTGTTTTATTTGTTTCCAAACCTTTCCCACGGGAATACCATTTCTGGCTGAAATTCGATATAGAGGATGTGTTAATAAAGACAATCAAAATTCTTTGTATTTTTTCAAGAGTTTGTTAGGCTATTGGTTAAAGGTGCAACACAATATTTATTATTGAATTACCTTTGATCTAGTTCTTCTTATTAATCATGTAAACATAATTAATAATGATCTCTCACCTAGCTTGATGACTGTGGGCATTTTCACATTTTCGTAAGCAAAATAATGACGGCATATTCGATTGTTTAAAAATGCAGGAAATTAGCATTAAGATACCTCAAAACATTCTGTGGGGACCCCCATATCCTCCGTCGGGTTATGCCCCCCCACTTCTAAAACCAAAGTGGTGCCCCACCACTCCAAGGACATCCATCCAACTTAACACAACTGTGGGAAGCATTGGAGTCAACATGGGCCAGCATCCCAGAGGAATGCTTTCAACACCTTGTAGTCCATGCCCTGATGAATTAAGGCTTTTCCGAGGGCAAAAGGGGGTGCAACTCAATGTTAGGAAGGAGTTCCTAATGTTTTGTACACTCTCTATATCAAAGACCAGATTGAAGACCTAGAATACCTCAAAATCAAATGCTGACCGTATATTACCTCCCAATAGAATTCTATCCGGTTATAGTCACAGCCGTGCATATTCCCCATCAAGCCGATACCAAGACGGCTCCCAAGGAACTACACTGTACTTTGAGCCACCTGGCAACCGCATATTCTGATGCCACATTTATTGTAGCTTGGTATTTTAACAAAGTAAATTTGAGGAAAACACTACCAAAGTTCTATCAACATATTGACTGTGATACTTGCGCACCTAAAACGCTCAACTACTGTTACTCCCCCTTCTGGGATGCTTACAAGGCCCTCCCCCTGCAGTTCATGACACACAAACCGGTGCGCCTGGCACCTACTACCATACCCCATTCAAAGGCACTTAAATCTTTTGTCTTGTCCATTCATCCTCTGAATCACATCACCAAAAAAGGATAATTGTCCAAACACACCAAGACAGATGTGAAGAGGGCTTGACAATGCATATTCACCCCCAGGAGACTGGCATGGGTCCCCAGATCCTCAACATTTTCTACAGCTGTTCCATCGACAGCATTCTGACCGGTTGCATCACCACCTGGTTTGGCAATTGCTCGGCATCCGACCATAAGTCGCTACAGGGTAGTACGTGTGGCCCAGTACATCACTGGGGCCAAGCTTCCTGCCATCCAGGAACTCTATATTAGGCGGTTCAGGGGAAGGCCCAAAAAATGGTTAGACTCCACAGCAAGCGGTACCGGAGCGCCAAGTCTAGGTTGAAAAGGTTCCTTGACAGCTTTTAACCCTAAGCCATAAGACTGCTGAACAATTAATAAAATGGCTGGGGGAAGCTGAGGGTTGGAATGTGGAATTGGAGACAAGTGGGAGTGGAGTTGCTGTGCGGGAGATGGCTAAACATAATAAAAAGTATGTTTGAATGACACTGAGGGGCAGGGTTTTTACAGCTAATACCGGTTTGCCTGAGGCTGATGCCATTTAGGTGTTTGAACACATGCATATACAAACACTCATTCAAATAAACGCATACAAGAACACACTGTTTGTTGTTTTCTTCTGTCTTTTTTTCTCTTTAGTGCATTTTCTTGGATGTTGGTGCATTAGGGGGTTCTTGGGTTTGGGGAATGTATTTTTCTTTTTTTCTTGGGGGGGGGTTTGTGGGAGGGTCTCAGATGGTTGAGGGACAGCTATTGGGGAACCGTGGGGGGATCTTGGAGGGTTTGGTTTGACGATTTTTGGCCTGGTGGGAGATCTGTACAAAGTGCCCTTGAGCAGGGCATTGACCCTGGATGCTTCTCTGTGTCGGTCTGAATTGGATTCTGGTGTGGTCTAGATGTTGAGCGGCTTCACTGAAAGTATATTGTATGTTTCGGATATTCAATCAATAAAAAATGTAAAAGAATAAATCATCTCCCAAATTCGGTCATTGAAAGCCTTGACCATTGCATCCTTCCTCAGGGAATGGCATGCTGACAGCTGACAACAGGGGGGCAGGTTTTTGTTGTTGTGCTGGTCTAGAGTTCCAGGGCCCAGCAGAATCACATGGGGATGGAGGAAGGACACATGTTAGTTTTTATTCAAGTCTGGGAGACTTTTTGAGGGAGAGAGTATGTTTTGAAGTTCAGTAAATCCAACCAGTGACCCTTGATTTTATGCTATATCTGTCACGCCCCGGTCTTAGTATTTTGTGTTTATATATTTATTTGGTCAGGCCAGGGTGTGACATGGGTTTATTTTGTGTTGTGTTTTTGTAGTGGGGTTTTAGTAGGTATTGGGATTGTGGCTGAGTAGGGTTGTCTAGTAAAGTCTATGGCTGCCTGAGGCGGTTCTCAATCAGAGTCAGGTGATTATCGTTGTCTCTGATTGGGAACCATATTTAGGTAGCCCGGGTTTCACTGTGTGTTTGTGGGTGATTGTTCCTATGTCTGTGTTATTGCACCAGTTTAGGCTGTTTCGGTTTTCATGTACGTTTATTGTTTTTTGTATTTATCGTGTTTATTCTTCTATTAAACATGTATCGATTTAACCACGCTGCATTTTGGTCCGACTCTCCTTCAACGGAAGAAAGCCGTTACAGAATCACCCACCACAACTGGACCAAGCAGCGTGGTGGCAGGCAGCGACAGCAACAGCAGCGAAAAGAGGAGATATTGGACGGAAAAGGAACCTGGACACAGCCTGGAGAATATCGCCGCCCCAAAGAAGAACTGGAGGCAGCGAAAGCGGAAAGGCGCTGGTATGAAGAGGCAGCACGGCGACGCGGATGGAAGCCCGCGAGTCAGCCCCATAAATTTATTGGGGGGGGGGGGCTCAGGGAGAGTGTGGCAGAGTCAGGGTTCAGACCTGAGCCAACTCCCCCTGTTTATCGTGAGGAGCCAAGGAGGAGACCAGAACCAGAGCCAGTGCTGGAGGTGAGTGAAGCAGAGACTCTGAAGGAGTTAATGGGGAAAGTGGAGGAGAGAGTTATGAGGGAGTTGCTAGTTTGGTGCTTTAGGAATGATATTCGTCCGACGGAGCGTGTCGGGGATTTGATGGCACCTGGGTCAGCACTCCATACTCGTCCTGAGGTGCGTGTTAGTCGGCTGGTGAAGAGTGTGCCAGCCTCACGCACTAGGCCTCCTGTGTACCTACCTAGCCTTGCACGTCCTGTGCCAGTCCTGCTCTCAGGCTCTCCAGTACACCTTCACGGTCCGGTCCATCCTGTGCCACCTTCACACACCAGTTCTCCGGTGGCAGCTCCCCGCACCAGGCTTCCTGTGCGTGTCCTCGGTCCAGTACCACCAGTGCCAGCACCACGCACCAGGCCTTCAGTGCGCCTCGCCTGTTCAGCGCTGTCAGAGCCTTTCTCCTCTCCAGCGCTGTCGGAGTCTCCCGCCTGTTTAGCGCTACCAGAGCCTTCCTCCTCTCCAGCGCCGCTGGAGTCTCCCGCCTGTTTAGCGCTGCCAGAGCCTTCCTCCTCTCCAGCGCTGCCGGAGTCTCCCGCCTGTCTAGCGCTATCAGAGCCTTCCTCCTCTCCAGCGCTGCCGGAGTCTCCCGCCTGTTTAGCGCTGCCAGAGCCTTCCTTCTCTCCAGCGCTGCCGGAGTCTCCTGCCTGTTCAACGCAGCCAGTGGTGGAAAAACGCTGTCTCAGTCGCCGCTCCAGAATATCCCATGCTGTAAGTGTTGAGATCTGGTGACTGAGACGGCCATGGCATATGGCTTACATAGTTTTAATGCTCATCAAACCATTCAGGCACTCATGCACTGTGGTTGGGGGTATTTTCATTTATAGGGGCATGGAGATGGTAGCCAAAATAATGGCCTGCCCAGCATTTTATACATGACCCTAAGCATGATGGAATGTTAATTGCTTAATTAACGCAGGAACCACGCCTGTGCATAAGCAACTGCTTTCAATATACTTTGTATCCCTCAATTACTCAAGTGTTTCCATTGTTTTGGCAGTTACCTGTATTTTTATTGAACATGTTGTGCCTTCCTGAATAAACTCCAGAGTTAACATCAAGAACAAGGAGATTTTCCTGGTGCTCAGGAGGTCCCTAAAGTTCTACATCTGTCTGGGTATTATGAACTTAAGTCTTTAAAATATAATTAGCAAATACTGTACAATGTTTCTTTTCTAAAAATGTATCAGTAGCTACATTGATGGTCTCAGTTGATAGTGGGAGTTAGCTAGCTATCCAGCTAGCTCTTCCCTAGCCTTTTCAGCCTAGCTAGCTAGATACCTAATGGCCTTTTTATAATCGTTGTACATAATACAAATATATGAATTTTCCCCTCGCATCTAGAGCTGCCTAATATAGTAAGCCAGTTAATAGATACAGTATCTAGGATGAATGCAATGTGTGACATTAGTAGCTATATGGGAGACATTAGCTAATGTTAGATAATTGAGTGATGAAATCTGGAGTGATGAAATCCGAAGGAATGAAATCACATCAGAAAAAGGCTTATAGCTAAACTGGAATTACTGAGTTTACCATTACAGATATCCACTGGTAAATCTTTACATAAATTAGATAATAAAAAACACATTGAAATAGTATTAGCAAGCCAATCAAAGGCATTATAACAAAAAGCAGTGCTATTGGTCAATAAGACTGCCAATCATAATTGAGCAACATGTCATTTTATATTTGAAAGCACACAGAGATCATAGAGTGTAGGCAAGTATACCATGAGCAGGAAGATGCATGCTCGATCCTGAATTTCTTGATCTCCATTCCACTTTCTGTACACAAAACATTTTTCTCTGAGCTCTCAACTCTCTCTCGGGTCCTCTCCGCCCTCAACATTTCTGATCTGTACTCTCGGCTCTCTCATAGCGCGCTCAACATTGTTCTCCTCGTTCTCAGCAAGTCTCCCTGCTTCTTTGAACTGTAAAACAGAAATTATGCCATAGAAACCTGCCTATTTTCCTTGAAAGTACGTAATGTCGCGATTTCAAAGCTATGCGATATTACAGAGAACAAGTTACATATCTCACATCTAAGAAAATATCTGTAATGTTGTAATTCTTCTTCACGTAACTCATGCACTATTGTTTGAATGACAGCCAGGTTAGGTTGTTGATGCTGGCCAAACGGCCCGACCACAGATGTCAGTTTCGTCTCCACAATGAGTCTGGATCTGAGTACCTACCCGACCCTTCACCAAATGCGAACACATTCGTGGCCATCTGATCGGTCCAGAATCTGATTGGGTTGAGCCAGAGCTAGAACACGCGGGGGCTGGAAAATTCATCATTGGCTGTGATACTCTGATTTGTTAGAGATTTTTTATTTTATTTTTATTTCACCTTTATTTAACCAGGTAGGCCAGTTGAGAACAAGTTCTCATTTGCAACTGCGACCTGGCCAAGATAAAGCATAGCAGTGTGAGCAGACAACACAGAGTTACACATGGAATAAACAATTAACAAGTCAATAACACAGTAGAAAACAAAGGGGGGAGTCTATATACAATGTGTGCAAAAGGCATGAGGAGGTAGGCGAATAATTACAATTTTGCAGATTAACACTGGAGTGATAAATGATCAGATGTACAGGTAGAGGTAGAGATATTGGTGTGCAAAAGAGCAAGTAAATAAATAAAAACAGTATGGGGATGAGGTAGGTGAAAATGGGTGGGCTATTTACCAATAGACTATGTACAGCAGCAGCGATCGGTTAGCTGCTCAGATAGCTGATGTTTGAAGTTGGTGAGGGAGATAAGTCTCCAACTTCAGCGATTTTTGCAATTCGTTCCAGTCACAGGCAGCAGAGTACTGGAACGAAAGGCGGCCAAATGAGGTGTTGGCTTTAGGGATGATCAGTGAGATACACCTGATGATCCAATTGCTGATGACTTTGTTTTGTACAATGCCCCTTGTGCCCCTTGTCACCACAAACAACTTCAATGATGGCAGTCTCAGACTAAAGTATGTAGAGAATGACAGAGCAGAGGAATAATTCTGTTTGAATCGTTAGGCTAGGGTTATTAAGGTTGAGCAACTGTCCACGAGCGTGTGGTCAAGTGTCAAGATGGTGGGAAGTCTTCTAGTCCAGCTGAGTGAGTAAGTGGAAAACTGCAAACTTTATTTAGATAGACAAGGGGTGTTTATGGTAGAGTGGCCAGATGGAAGCCACTCCTCAGTAAAAGGCACATGACAGCCCGCTTGGAATTTGCCAAAAGACACCTAAAGTACTCTCAGACCATGAGAAATAAGATTCTCTGGTCTGATGAAACCAAGATTGAACTGATTGGCCTGAATGCCAAACGTCCCGTCTGGAGGAAACCAGGCACCGCTCATCACTTGGCCAATACCATCCAGAGAGTGAAACATGGTGGTGGCAGTATCATGCTGTGGGTACGTTTTTCAGGGACTGGGAGACTAGGATCAGGATCGAGGGAAAGATGAATGGCGCAAAGTACAGAGTGATCCTTGATGCTCCAGAGCACTCCGGAAGGTTCACCT
The DNA here is from genome assembly GCF_018296145.1 of Oncorhynchus tshawytscha. Taxonomy (NCBI): domain Eukaryota; kingdom Metazoa; phylum Chordata; class Actinopteri; order Salmoniformes; family Salmonidae; genus Oncorhynchus; species Oncorhynchus tshawytscha. The sequence goes on along the minus strand of NC_056438.1, from coordinate 51,194,411 downwards.
TCCAACAGGACTACAACACTAAGCACACAGCCAAGACAATGCTGGAGTGGCTTTGGGAGTTGTCTCTGAAATTCCTTGAGTTGCTCAGCCAGAGCCCGGACTTCAACCCGATCTAACATCTGAAGAGGCCTGAAAATAGCTGTGCAGTGACGCTACCAATCTAACCTGACAGAGCTTGAGAGGATCTGCAGAGAAGAATTGGAGAAACTCCCCAAATACAGGTGTGCCAAGCTTGTAGTGTCATACCCAGAATGACTTGAGCCTGTAATCACTGTCGAAGGTGCTTGAACAAAGTACAGAGTAAAGGGTCAGAATATGTATGTATTTTTTTAATGCGTTTCCCAGAATTTCTAAAAAACTATTTTTGCTTTGTCATTATGGGGTATTGTGTGTATATTGATGAGGGGAAAAACAATTTAATCCATTTTAGGAGAAGGCTGTAATGTAACAAAATATTTAAAAAAGTCAAGGGGTCTGAATAATTTTCCAAATGGCAAATGGTATTTAGGCATATCAAAACACTTAAGTTTTTTCAGATCATGAGTACCGTCTGATCCGACTGTCAACCGTCAATTTAGGGATACGAATATGAGTATGGCCTTGTCGGCACACCCCTAACAGCTACCAAAGTCTGTCCATACTTTTACCATACTTGCTTTATTGGTCATTTGCACAGACATTCTTTATTTTATGCTCTCAGTGACATTTACATTTTTGTAATTTAGCAGACGCTCTTATCCAGAGCGAATTACAGGAGCAATTAGGGGTTTGCTTTTCAGTAGACGTGTTTGATGTAAGGTGATTGCTGATAATTTGTGTAACTAATATTTGTGCCTGATATTTTTAATTTGTACTTGGAATAATTTTTAATAAAGGAGTGATAGTAGTGGGGAAAAGGTGCTTGTTTGTGCATTGATAAGCACATTAAAAACGGCATTAACAATAAGTAATAAAATGTGCACTTCTAAAAGCCTATTTCACACCATAGCCTGATGAATTTGCAAGATAACTTTTCTTTGATTTAGATTTTGACACGAAATGTAAATGTGGCACTGACTCGCATCTGGATGGATGATTCAGCATTGTCTCAATTAAGATTTTCGTGTTCGACTAGCCACGTGTGACATGCACAGTTACAAGACTGCTAGAGTTGGCTGCAGGTGGATGAGCAATATCCAACGTTGTAGTACAGATGAAGACTGAGCTGGAATGTGAAGCTATCTGAAGCCGGTTAACTTTAGAAAACCCTGAGTACATCTATCTTGATTGAATTTAATCTCGTTCCCAGACACTTCCGCCCCAAATTACCTGTGTACGCAATAGCCTGGGGACGAGGTTAGATTTAATCAAACGTTTTGCCAATGCACATTCTATTGCACATGCTGTTAGGTTCAAGGTAAGGATCTAGATGTCCAGTCTGAGAAGAAAGCTCAAACCAGGTAAATTGACAATTTAGGTTATAAGACAAGGACACAAGCATTTAAATGTAATCATCTTCCCTCCCCACAAGAACAACTGTTACAAACAAATGTGAATAAGTAAACACTTCAATGCTGAACAGTAATAACTAGAAAAGTAAAATTTCCTATGAAAGAACAAGACGAACGCTTTAACCTGCAGGTGTGCTGTGTTATGCTGCAGTTATAATGCATTGTACGACTTGTCGTGAGCATGTACCCCCTTATAATGTCCTTATATCCTTAGCTATACTGGCAGACTGTAAGTAAAGTGGTAACACAAGACTTACCACATGCTGCGGTAATGGCTCTTCAACACAAACCAATATGCTACTTCACATTAAACAAGTTCTGAATATTCTGTAGTCATTTGGCTATATGGTAACTCAGTTACTACAGCCGGACAATGGGTTCCATGTGGGTGGGAGGTTATATTAGGTTACTACAGTATGTTTGTTTACTCCTCTTATCAAATACTGTAGGAATTTTTATTTGAGCTTGTGTGTATACATATTGTCACACCCTGATCTGTTTCACCTGTCTTTGTGCTTGTCTCCACCCCCTCCCCTCTTCCTCATTATCCCCAGTGTATTTATACCTGTGTTCTCTGTTTGTTGCCCATTCATCTTGTCTTGTCAGGTCTAACCTGCGTGTTTTCCCGTCTCCCTGCTTTCTCAAGTTCTGCTGCCTTGTTTCCCAGATTCTGACCATTCTGCCTGCCCTGACCCCGACCATGCCTGCCATGTTGTACCTGCCTGACTCTGACCCGTTTACGAACCTCTGCCTGTCCTGATCCCGAGCCTGCCAGCTGTTCTGTATCTTTTTGACTCTGCCCTTGATTACGGACCTCTGCCTGCCGTTGACCTGTCTTTTGCCTGCTACCCCTGTTTTGGTCAATAAACATCTGTGACTCTAGCTGTCTGCATCTGGGTCTTCTCCTGAGTTCTGATGCATACTGTATCAGTAGAACGTTCCTCATATGGAATATAACAATAAAAAAGGGGATGTTCCTGCAGGTTTGTGCATGGAAAAACACAATGCAGCTGGTAGCCTACCAGATAGTCACATCCCAAATAGCACCCTATTCCCTATGTCCCAGGTCAAAAGTATGGCTGGCCTTTTTTTACTCTCATGTTATGTCATTACTTTGCACTGTGAGTGTGCCCCATTGACACACCATCTGTCACACTGTGACTGAGAGTGTGGAACCCCACACATTGGGGCAGCACCCCTCTCTGTGATGTTGATGTTGCTGCCTTGTGGTGGTGGTAGGCATGCTCTTAGGGGTCTCTTTAGTGGACGTCCCATTATTAGTGCCCCTCTTCCTCCCAGGTCCCTCTTCCTCCTCACCACAGAAGTTGGCTGCATGCCTATTTGTTTTGCGGTCTGCAATGCCAGGCGTGAATCCTCATTTACCGCCGATGCTGCACTGTTAAATTGACCAAATGTCGGTTATCCTCTTGTAGGACACCACTATGGTTTTAACAGACCCCCTGGAGGATGGATCGTTCTTTCTTCTCACCATCTCCTCAAAGTCCTCATCCAGCCAAGGGTCTTCCAGGCCATCTTGTTCATTCATTTCTGTTTGCGGGGGTCTCCCTTGACTGTATCTCTGTTTGATGACGAAAAAGGGAAAATAGTGATAATATATTGTACATGACTTTGTCTCGTCCACAGTGTACCCGAACAAGATCATGTATTTCTCACTCGCAGTCCTTCACAGCCATTCTTTACAAGGTATAGTCTGTTCTAATTCAAGTCCCATGAACCATCCTTCTGGGATTTTGTTCTCCTTGTTGGAGGATAGTGTTGACATGTACAGTACACTTAAGATTGACAGCAACGAAACACACAAATAACAGTAGTACAATGGCGGTAGTTCAACGGTGAATGCAGTGCGATGATTAGTTATAGGCCAAATGATTATAATCGGTCAATAACAGAGTTGTTCTGAGTGATCGACTGATTGTGCAAGCATTCCCGACTCATGTCAAATGATGGCGAAGATGGTAAAATACGTGTGTCAATCTGATTAAACATCTTCCTTGCAAGAGGTGAGGAGGTAGGGAGGAAGTTGTCGCTTGTGAGTTTGAAGGCTGGTGCTTGCATGGCCAGCCATTTTTTTCCAATTGGGCAAATGCATATGGCCATGCTCACGATGTACGTCTGCACTTTGGAGAGACTAGAGACATTGATGTTCGTCTTTTTTTTACCATACGTTGTTTTACCATTAAAATAACATCACATTGATTAGAAATACAGTGTAGCTGTAGTGTGGTTCGTTCTGCGTTGTGTAATTTAAGGAGGACACTGCCACAACTGGAAGTCTGCTTGTTGGATTTGTATTTGTCCTGCACATGAAGAGACAACGTACAGGATGTTAGCCTTTGGCGCAGTCACAGCTCTCAGGCATCTCGCTAACTGAAGGTCAGGCAAGAGAGATAACCAAAAATATATAACAGGTGCTGCGTGCACACGTTCAGTGCACACAACAATACAATACAAGTAAAATGATATACAACATAATTTGGACAATATAAAATACATACATGCGCATGAAGAGACAACGTACAAGATGTTAGCCCTTGGTGCAGTCACAGCTTTCAGGCACCTGCGCGAGCACATGGGAACTCAGTCAGTACACACACGTTACAATAGATACCCTAGCTAGCGAGCTCGGTAAAACTATTTATATGTACAATATAAATATTTAACAAAACGTATGCAACCATAACAGCACATTGTGTAACATTACGACAGTTTTATGTTGAAAAATAGCGGAGCTGAGGACAACATACCTCGCTAGCTGAGGGTCAGGCAAGAGAGAACAATAGGAGGGTAAGGTAACACAGATACCCCACGATGGACCAAACCAAAATATACAAAAGGTGTACAATCAAGTGTATTTACAATATAGATATGAAATGTATGATTTTTAATGGATTTTCTACATAGGTGTAAAGAGGCCCATTATCAGCAACCTTCACTCCTGTGTTCCAGTGGCACGTTGTGTTAGCTAATCCAAGTTTATCATTTTAAAAGGCTAATTGATCATTAGAAAACCCTTGTGCAATTATGTTAGCACTCCTGAAAACCGTTGTCCTGATAAAAGAAGCAATACAACTGGCCTTCTTTAGACTAGTTGTGTATCTGGAGCATCAGCATTTGTGTGTTCGATTACAGACTCAAAATGGTCAGAAACAAAAAACGTTGCTATAAAAGAACAAGACAAACGCTTTAAACGCTTTAACCTGCAGGTGTGCTGCGTTATGCTGCAGTTATAATGCATTGTACGACTTGTCGTGAGCATGTACCCCCTTATAATGTCCTTATATCCTTAGCTATACTGGCAGACTGTAAGTAAAGTGGTAACACAAGACTTACCAACACAAAACAATATGCTGCCTCATTAAATAGTACCCGCAAAACACCCGTCTCAACGTCAACATTGAAGAGGCGACTCGGGGATACTGGCCTTCTAGGCAGAGATCCTCTGTCCAGTGTTCTTTTGCCCATCTTAATCTTTTATTTTTATTGGCCAGTCTGAGATATTGCTTTTTCTTTCAACTCTGCATAAAAGGCCAGCATCCCGGAGTTGCCTCTTCACTGCTGACTTTGAGACTGGTGTCAAGGTAACTAAACTATGTGGTATATTAATAAGTACCTTAACAAAGCGATTGGTGTTGATGTCATTTTCTCGGATGAAGTACTTTGACTACATAGCGCTGGATCAGGGAGGTAGGGAATGCAAACGTAATAGGCTTTGAGTCTGGTTGTGTTGACATAAACCAGTTGAGTCACATTGCAGGCATTCATCATGTGGAGAACTTTATCTTTGATGACCCTCATTGCACTCTCCACAAAGTTGTTTGTTGTTTCCCCTGGTTGTCAGGTCGTTACGGAGACATACCACCCACATATTACACCTCTCATATACAGCTGCAAGGTGCTCCATTTACAGTGTATTCAGACCCCTTCACTTTTTCCACATCTTATTATGTTAGTCTTATTCTAAAATTGATTCAATCATTTTTTTCCCTCATTAATCTACACTAAGTACCCCATAATGATAAAGCAAAAACTGGTTTGTAGAAGTGTTTGCAAATGTTATAAAAATAAAAACTGAAATATCAAATTTACATAAGTATTCAGTCCCTTTACTCAGTACTTTGTTGAAGCACCTTTGGCAGTGATTACAGCCACAAGTCTTCTTTGATATGACGCTACAAGCTTGGCACACCTGTATTTGGGGAGTTTCTCCCATTCTTCTCTACAGATTCTCTAGAGATTGGGGTGAAGTCCGGGCTCTTGCTGGGCCACTCAAGGAGATTCAGAGATTTGTCCTGAGCAGAGAATCTTGTTTCTCACAGTCTTGAGTCCTTTAGTTGCCTTTTGGCAAACTCCAAGTGGGCTGTCATGTGCCTTTTACTGAGGTCTGGCCGCTCTAGCATAAACACCTAATTGGCAGAGTGCTGCAGAGATGGTTGTCCTTCTTGAAGGTTCTCCCATCTCCACAGAGGAACGCTGGAGCTCTGTAAGAGTGGCCATTGGGTTCTTGGTCACCTCCCTGACCAAGGCCATTCTCCCCCGATTGCTCTGTTTAACCGGGCGGCCAGCTCTAGGAAGAGTCTTGGTGGTTTCAAACTTCTTCCATTTAAGAATGATGGAGCCCACTGTGTTCTTGGGGACTTTTAATTCTGCAGACAATTTTGGTACCCTTCCCCAGATCTGTGCCTCGACACAATCATGTCTCATAGCTCTATGCCTTCGACCTCATGGCTTGGTCTTTGTTCTGACATGCACTGTCAACTGTGGGACCTTAAATAGACAGTTCTGTGCCTTTACAAATCATGTCCAATCAATTGAATTAACCACAGGTGGCATCTCAACGATGATCAATGGACACAGGATGCTACTGAGCTCATAACAAAGCGTCTGAATACTTATGTAAATAAGGTATTTCTATTTCCAAACATCTCTAAAAACCTTTTTTCACTTTCTCGTTATGGGGTATTGTGTGTAGATTGATGAGGAAAATGTTTTATTTAATCAATTTTAGCATTAGGCTGTAACGTAACAACAAAAGTCAAGGGGTCCGAATACTTTCTGAATGCACTGTACTAGTTCTTAATGGCTACGTGATCTCCTGCTATCTTCACGTGGAGGACGTCAAGGGATGTGCCATCATCTGCATACACCAGACTCTTAACCAGCTCAAGGAGGTACTGCCGGTCTTGTCCCCAGCCACTTCCACATTCCCTGCAGCATGTGAAACACACATAGTAGCTGGATACTTTTTGTAAACACCTCCTTGACGGCTTGCCTGAGTCATGAAGATCTGGGGTTGTAGGTGTTTTCTCCCACAGAAAGTTTGTTCTGGTCGCAGGGTGTTGAGGAGGTGGAGACCAGCCTTGATAGTGTCCTCACTCTCTGATGTGGTCATCAGGATCCCAAGGGGAAGGCCTCCTGTGATGAAAGAGTCAGGAGAACAAAGGTCCGGCTGTTGTGGCGATCACAGTTCCCTGATGAGTCCACGAAAACAATTTATCCACTTTGTTTACACAGGGTATGGACTCTTTTCATAAGCGGTGTGCAGATGGCTATGATGGTTTGTCCATCTGAGGGCCGCTGCCTCTTTGCACCAGTGTCTTGATTCATGGAGTTGTAGCTGGTGATGCGCTCCTCCAAGTCCAACAGCTCCCCTGTAGATGCCCCATAGCACTTTCGAAAGACGCGATTGAACAATCTGTGGATGACAAAAGTGAAACATTAATATTTCTAGAGTATCACTTAAATGTGTGACAAACCTGGTGACACACATGGTATTCACAAACCTGTAGCAGTACTAAATGTCTGAGCATATTGCTCTGTCGGCTGAGGAGAATACATACTCGTCTCCAAGCTCTTCTTGGAGATAATACTTGAATGTGTCCAGTGCTACAGGTTTGTATAACATTTGATTTGATTTGAGGAAGGGGAATGACCATTTTCAAAAAGGGCCCTCAGCTGTTGTGCTATCTCCTCGGATACATCTCTATGTCGCCAGCACATGTTATGGTTGTTGTTGATGTTGAGGTAGCCAGCCTGCATACTGGAAGCCTGTATACTGTTGTCCACTAATCTTTGCATTAGCAAAGGCTGATGTCACAGTGAAGTCGGTCAGAGCTCCCATCAGTTGACAGATCAAAATTCTTCATTCTACTTGGACTACTGTATCTATTTAGCCATATGTCCAATTCTGCCAATTTCTATGAATGTTTCTTCTAATATTGTGTTGTCAAGGATATCAATGATTCCCTGTCTGTTTCATTGCCCTTATCAAGTTGCAGGCTTCCCTGGTCTTCCTACTTAACCTCTCTAGAGTATGTGGGACGGTAGCGTCTCACCCCGTCAACAGCCAGTGAAACTGCAGGGCGCCAAATTCAAAACAAATTCAAAACAACAGAAATCCCATAATTAAAATTCCTCAAACATATATGTATTTTACACCATTTTAAAGATACACTGGTTGTAAATCCAGCCACAGTGTCCGATTTCAAAAAGGCTTTACGACGAAAGCAAACCAAACGATTATGTTAGGTCAGAGCCAAGTCACAGAAAAACAGCCATTTTTCCAGCCAAAGAGAGGGGTCACAAAAAGCAGAAATATAGATCAAATGAATCACTAAACCTTTGATGATCTTCATCAGATGACACTCATAGGACTTCATGTTACACAATACATGTATGTTTTGTTTGGTAAAGTTCATATTTATATCCCAAAATCTGAGTTTACATTGGCGCGTTATGTTCAGTAGTTCCAAAACATCCGGTGATTTTGCAGAGAGCCACATCAATTTACAGAAATAGTCATCATAAATGTTGATGAAAATACAAGTGTGAAACATGGAATTTTAGATCCACTTCTCCTTAATGCAACCGCTGTGTCAGATTGCAAAAAAACTTTACGGAAAAAGCAAAACATGCAATAATCTGAGTACGGCGCTCAGACGACAAATCAACCCAAAGAGAAGTCAGAAATAGCATTATAAATATTCACTTACCTTTGATGATCTTCATCAGAATTCACTCACAGGAATCCCAGTGCCACAATAAATGTTTGTTTTGTTCGATAATGTCCATCATTTATGTCCAAATTCCTCCTTGTTGTTCGCGCATTCAGTACACAATCTAAACTCATGACGTGCTTGCAAGTCCAGCGGAAAGTACGGATGAAAAGTCCAAAAAGTTCCATAACAGTCCGTAGAAACATGTCAAACGATGTATAGAATCAATTATTAGGATGTTTTTAACATAAATCTTCAATAATGTTCCAACCGGAGAATTCTTTTGTCTTCAGAAATGTGATGGAACTCAAGCTAACTCTCACATGAATGCGCATGGTCAGCTCGTGGCACTCTGGGAGAGACCTTACTCAATCTTCTCTCATTTGCTCCCACCTCACAGTAGAATCATCAAACAAGGTTCTAACGACTGTTGACATCTAGTGGAAGCCTTAGGAAGTGCAACATGACCCAACATTTCCACTGTATCTTGGATAAGCAAAGAGTTGAAAACCTACAAACCTAAGATTTCCCGGTTTGATTTTTTCTCAGGTTTTTGCCTGCCATATGAGTTCTGTTATACTCACAGACATCATTCAAACAGTTTTAGAAACTTCAGTGTTTTCTATCAAAATCTACTAATAATATGCATATCCTAGGATCTGGGCCTGAGTAGCAGACAGTTTATTCTGGGCACGCTTTTCATCCGGACGTGAAAATACTGCCCCCTACCCAAAATAAGTTTTAAGATCACCTCAGTATCTGCTGTCTGACTAGCTAGCTAACGTCTGTCACTTCACAAGGGTAATATTTAATCAAATCTAGCACTTATGCTCCTAACCTCCAGAGGTTCCAAGGTCTCAGCATTCTGATCACTGGCCCTTCATGTTTTCCGCAGATCTCATCACACTACTTCATAGTCATTCAAGAATATCTGTGCAAATGACTAATAAATAAAGTATGGCAAAATTAAGTCCATTAGCTGTTAGGGGTGTGCCGGATTGGCCATACTCGTATCTGTAAATTGACAGTTAGTTGGATCGAATGATGCTCTTGATCGGGAAAAAAAGTGACATGCTTAAGTACATGTTGCCAAAATACTTCCATGCACATGGTCACTGCAAAAAACCTGCAGACTAGGAGCAGCGTGCGGAGGGGTGTTTGTGTATGTGTCCTCAACTTGCAGCAGGCAGCCAAGTCTGCTGTCACTCAGAATGCGTGTCAGCGTTTCATATTTTTTTCCTACCCTTGCACCGCTTGTTAGATATTATGCACATTGATAGCTTGATAGCAAACGTCCTTGCCATGTGATTTATCATAGAAGCAGGCAGCAGCAATCTAAGTAATCAGACCGAAAACATGCAAGGAAAACTGATTAGGTGAAATTATGAAGCGAGTGGATGGAGAAATACAGCTTATGTCTATCCAATCAGAGTAGCAGGCTCAGCGTACAGCCCACCCTTCTCTTTACAGACAGCCAGTTGAGTTACTTAGAGCACATAGAACATCGCACATGACTGACGTGAGAATCGCACATGACTGACATGAGAAAGATGCATCCTTATTTTCCGATCATGGATAATTAAAATAACATTACAGGACTCTTTGAGAACCTCGGTCTCTGTCCCACTGAAGAAAAGGGTAAGGCCATGATGATCATACTGATGAGAACGATATGGACGATGGAATCTTTTCCCATCTTCTGGCATCCCTGGTGTCCTAACTTGAATCTCTTTCTTTTACTCCAACAGATGCTCCAGAACATCATCTCTCTCCTGCCTAGAGGCTGTTGGACTGTTTTGATTACATTGACTAACCAGCCCTGAGCCCTTGGTAGGACCCTCCATTACATGGTCCATACCTGAACGTGTGTTCCTTCTACTCTCTCTCTCTTTCTAAACGCATTCCCTGACTTCCCCCTTGCACATATTGGTGTTATTATCTTAAGGACAATGTGTGCAAACCATTAGCTGAATGTATATGTGTATGTGTGTGTAGGAGCTGTATGGAGAGGATGTATGTAGGAGGGATGTAGCTGGAGAAGAGAGGGATTGGATACTGGCATTCAAGTTCACTTGGCATTTTACATTTACATTTTAGTCCTTTAGCAGACGCTCTTATCCAGAGCGACTAACATTAGTGAGCGCATACAATTTTATAATTTTTTTAGCACTATGAGTATACCCCAGTGGTTGGGAAATACTGCTCTAACCTATTTTATGCTAACATAAACTGAATACAACATTTGTGTACAGTCAAAAGATGAGAGGTCTCATCACGTAACATTTTAGCAGGCCCTAATCTGGTGGACTATTGCTTACACATTATAGCAAAAAAAGTATGTTCCTGTTGGTCATGTTGACATGGGTCAAGCCAAGCACCCTAATGATTGGTGGGAAATAGTTCCTGCCACAGAGTGGGCACGACTGCATTAAGCTGTTCAAAGCATCCTTCAGTGTGTGTGTGTGTGTGTGTGTGTGTGTGTTTCTGTCTAGGAATTGTGGACCTGGGTGGAGACTGGGGGATGTTTTCTACAACAACCAAAATGAGCAGGTCCCCGTTATTATGGTATCTTTTCATTTTAACAGTGGAGGTAGAGGTTTCAGGCCTAAATTACATTTGCCCTCTTATTGAAAAGCAGTACGTTATGTCTGTCAGCAAAGAGTTGTTTTGTTTGAGAAGTCTATCTTGTCCTTCACTGATGTCTGAATGCTTTTAATGGGCATTGCTGTATTGAGGATAGTGATAAGGATTTCAAAGAGGTTAACATTAGTTTGCAGTGTATCTCCGTCTTGTTTAATATACTGTATTCAAACTCTTAAGCTACTGTATGATTTGTTCTCCTGTTACAGACAGTTCTGGCCCCTTCGGTCTTCAGAAACTGAGGAAGATCACTCAATAAATAAAAACAACCTAACCAATGAAATTCCCAGTGCCACATTGTTAGATACTTTGTCAGTCACATGGAGCAGGTCGAGAGCTTCAAGTTTCTTGGCGTCAACATCACTAAGGACTAAACAAAGTCCACACACACCCGCACAGTCGTGAAGAGGGCACATCGCCTCTTCCCCCCCCAGGAAGCTGAAAAGATTTGGCATGGACCCTCGGATCCTTAAAAAGTTCTACAACTGCCCTATTGTTGACTGGCTGTATCAACGCTTGCTTGGTATGGCAAATGCACCGCCCTCAACCGTAAAGTGCTACAGAGGGTGGTGCGGACGGCTCAGTACATCACTCCCCAGATGGCAGGGATTTAAGTAATGTAAATCCTTGCCATCCAGGACCTCTATATCGGGGGGTGTCAGAGGAAGGCCCGCAAATGTACCAAAGCCTTCAGCCACCCAAACCATAGACTGTCCGTTCACTCTGCTGCCATCCGGAATACGGTACCAGACCATCGACTCTCGAACCAACAGGCTCCGAGACTTCGACCCCCAAGTCATAAGAGAAAGAGAAGGAAGTGTATTTCAAGGAGAGAAATGGTCACTTATATGAAAACAAATGTTTTACATCTGTTAAGGCTTAAATCTACTGGGATCTGGGCTTGATTCCCCATCTGTTTTCTGCTTTTTCATTCAACCATTTCAAATCAAATTCTATTGGTCACATACACATGTGTAGCAGATGTCATTTCAGGTGTAGCGAAATGCTTGTGTTTCTAGCTCCAACAGTGCAGTAATATCTAACAAAGTAATATCTAACAATTTCACAACAATACACACACATCTAAATGAATGGAATTGAGAATATATAAATATTTGGACGAAGCAGCATAGACTAGAATACATTATATACATATGAGATGAATAATGCAAAATATGTAAACATTATTAATATGACTAGTGTTCCATTATTAAAGTTGCCAGTTATTACAAGTCTATGTGTATAGGGCATCAGCCTCTACGGTGCTAGTTATGGCTATTTAACAGTCTGATGGCCTTGAAATAGAAGCTGTTTTTCAGTCTCTCAGTCCCAGCTTTGATACACCTGTACTGACCTCGCCTTCTGGATGATAGCGGGGTGACCAGGCAGTGGCTCGGGTGGTTGTTGCCGTTGGTGATCGTTTGGCTTTCCTGTGACATCGGGTGCTGTAGGTGTCCTGGAGAGCCTTGCGGTTAAGGGCAGTGCAGTTGCCGTACCAGGCTGTGATACTGTTGAGGGTTACCGAAGTGGAGCTGTTGTTTCCTACATTCACCACCTGGGTGCAAAACAAACAAAACAAATATATAACAAATCAATAACATAACAAGAATAACAGAGGAATGCAAAGTGAACAATATCTAAGGCACAAAATAAAACAAAAAGTGTTAAATGTAAGTATGTGGAAAACTAATGGTGATGCAGCAAGAGTGGAATTTGAAAAGAGAGGGCTTAGGTGGTGGATAGATGGAAAGAGAACTTTATGCAATTATTGATGGTTTGAAATACTTTTTCCATGCATTTTTCCCCTATTTAATCATACTTTCTCCTATGGTAGTTAATAACTGCCAGGCCAAAACACAGCAATAGGCTACAATAAAAAACAAACCCATGGTCAACACAATAGTTAAAAGAGTTACACACACATGGAAATGTTATGAGAGAACTATAATGTGAACAGGCATAAATAGGGAGTCTTTCTGACTGCTGCTGCCTGCATATTGTCTCTGACTACTGTTCTTTGGAGAGTCTCTGCATGGTGGGGCAGTAAACACTGCCTTTATAAAGGACCCAGTCTGCTTGTCCTTGAACTGACCATATTTTCTGCATGTATTGTCTCTGACAATCCATTTGTTGGCCCGCTTTGTGTTGGTGAGTAAAGGTAACACATTAAGCTGCTATGGATGCCGGTGTTGTCTGGAACGTCACTTGAGGAACAAATGGCACGAAGCACTGTCCAGGGCAGTTCAGGACTTGAAAAACCAGTCCACCACTGGTACCACAGACAGCTGGTGCTTCGATGAATAGCTGCCTCTGTGCAGGAATCTTTGGCGTGACCAGAAGTGGTCCAACTGGGGTTCTGCATTTAGTTTTAGCCTGCTCTGCTGTGTAAGGAGGTAGGTGGTAGACATGCTCTTCTTAGTTGTACCGATGAATAGCAGCAGGGTGGGCTTTTGCAGTCGGCAGAGGCTCTGTGGCTTGTGAGCGCTGGAGAGGGTGATGAATCCCCTGGAGGAGCACAGCCACATCCTGGGTTTCTGCCTGCTGTTGTGCCACTGCACCAAGGTGTCCTGGTTCACTTCATACAGCTGCAGTTTGGTATGCTGCATGATCAGACTGTTGGTCACCACCAGCTGCCTGATCTTCTTTGTCGTCCTGCAGTCCACCTTGTCAGAGCCCCTTTCCCCTTCTGCGGGCAAGGGTAGATTCCACACAGTCGGGTGAACATGGTCTCTACCACATAGCAACGGTTAGGCCACTGGGCAGATGAACCTCCGCACACCAGAGTGCACCTCCTACTCCAGTGATACAGGTCTTATTTTTTTGTGACCAGATGCGACCAATCACCAGCCTGTCTTGGTGACAGTTAGCATAAACAATCTGGTCCTTGTCATGCTGGCTCAGCTTTTTCCACAAGGACATTATAGTTGCAGCTTGCTGGTTTTACTGAGAGAGGCCAAAAGTATTACGCAGCTTTACCAGATACTCTGCCAGCTTGTCAACATGGACCATGCTAGTAAGGCCATCCGGATCCACAGCCTGTGAATACATAAAGTTGTAAGTGCTGTGATGAAATGTAAATCATGTCTTCAACCCAATCAACAACCCAACCCCTGAAACGGTGAACTAGCATTTCCATCAGGGATGGACTCAAGCATCTCTGCAGTGAAGTCATCTGGGATGTAGTCACCAGATATCTCTGGGATGATGTCAGAGAGCCTGCAGAGCACCAACAGTGCCACCCTCTGTGCAGTCTTCCTCCAGAGTGATGTCCGCCGGCATCTCAGTGGCCGCCTCCGTGTGTGCATGCATATTCTGGAGGGGCTGGCCAGTCTGGTTGTACAGATACTGAATACCTATGAGCTCTCCTGGAAGGAAACATATAGAACATTCAAAACTTTATCGAAGGCACAAATAAGTAAAACACATTGACCCCCCCAAAAAATACAAACAGTTATCCAATAGTTAATAATGACTTAGCAGTGTACTTGGCTGGTGGGTGGAAAGAAGAAATCATCCTTTGGTGTAGAACCTTATCACCCAACTGGTTCACATAGTGAACCAAACCACCAGTGTAGCTGCGGAGAGGTGATGGTTCCACTGCCAAAGCTTCAGTAGCCCGGTCTTGGTTCCTCCAGTCCATCAAGGAAGTAGAGCTGGAAATTGAGGCTGTTGGCACTGGTTCCTATACACTTAATATAAGCGTCAACAAAACCCTCCCCAATCCAAATGTATTTATAAGAACAAGGAATATTTTATTCACATTTTAATAGACAAACCTGGGATAAATCTTTTCAGATGAAGGTGGAAGTACTCGAGAGATGTGGAGCCTCTAGCACACCTGTTATGTTTCAGTACGATGCCACCATTTGTGAGGGTGCCAGTCTCCGTGTTAAGTGCAACACCAGAAAGAGCCTGGATGCACTTAACATGCCACTTTTGTGTGCGCCAGATGGTCTGCATCCGCTCAGAGTCGATGAGAGGAAAAACGAGGGAGTCCAGCCCCTTGTGGCTATCAAACTCTGTCAGCACCTGTTCACTTTTGCGTAGCGCTGATGGGCATCAGTAGTGCATCCCACAGCAATCCTCCTCATAAAGTGCCAGATGTCAAGCCTGATAACAAGATCCACCAACTGAACCTGATTGCCAAGCTTGGTCCTCCCAGCTTCAGAACATCAGCCACCGGCATTGGTGTGCCGCTTGATGAGGTCGGAAGCCATGTTGTCCAAACCTGAACCCTCCTGGGGGGTCGAAATGAACACTTTGATCCACTATGAGGTGAGCCAGAGTGCAGTCCCCTTTGATGTCCCAGCAAGTTTTCTGATCATCTGAAAATGCACATAAAGAATAACACAGGACTTAATAACCAACACATGACTTCAACTATGTTTGCGTGATCCTTGAACACAGTAAATATATTTTGAACCAGTACATTGTTGACAAGTTATCTACAAATGGAAAAACAACCTAATATTTTGGGTTATAATGGTTACAATCAATAACTAAATGTCAAATGTATGTGTATTCTCACCTTCTCGGTCAAATCCATTATCAAGAGAAATCCAAATGTAGATGTGATCTTGGCCTTGATGTCATCTAAGTCTCCCCATGATGTCGTGGCCATAAACAATCCACTTGTAGGATGGCACTGGCACAGGTTCTGGAGGATTCTTGAAGACCAGGGGAGTGATGTAACATGCAGTGCGCTTCAGCTCCTCTCTTGCTGCAGTTTCCTGAACCGGGTGGGGCTGTTGCCCAGGGTGCGGTCGAGCAACGGACTTATCACCTGCACATCACAGGCAAATCTAGGAAAACAAGTTTGTATTGTATTAGCGTCTGATTTGACCACATTAAGTCAGTAAATATAGGAGCGTACTGTATATGAGCAATGCAAATAATAGTAGCAAAACAAATATTGCCCAACTCATTCTGTTTGAAATATAAAGGAAACGTACTTCTATGTGAGAGTGGCACAGAACTGGACACATTGAGCTAAGTCCAGCTGGTCCAGCACGTCTGACTTCAAAACAGGTGTTTACCACGGCATTTGTTGCATGTGAGGGTCTCTGTTACCACGTGGTAAAAGCCATTAGTGTCCAGAACCTGTCACACTTTTTTTGTTGAGACCAGCTTCTGTTAATTTATGTTTTCCACAAGCAGGGATGGGGCAGCACAACCTGACTTTCCACAGCCAGTAGGGCATCCACGGGAGTAGTTGATTGCAGAAGAACAGGAGAGAGTTGTACCAGAGGTGGAGGTTGTCACGGAGCTCTGGCTTACCTATGGCACCTGTTCGAAAAAGTGCAGCCTTGATCTATTTGTGGACCAGTGTATCAGACCACACAAGGGGCAGATTGATGGAATCTGGCTCCGGACCGGGCAGAGTGACTGGTGCTTGTGACGGCAGTGACTGGGA
Source organism: Oncorhynchus tshawytscha (assembly GCF_018296145.1). NCBI lineage: Eukaryota > Metazoa > Chordata > Actinopteri > Salmoniformes > Salmonidae > Oncorhynchus > Oncorhynchus tshawytscha. Next base: position 51,177,855 of record NC_056438.1, on the reverse strand, counting down.
CTGATGCTGGCACACTGACTGGCGCTGGTGATGGCAGACTGACAGGCACTGGGAACAGCAGAATGACTGGTGATGGCAGACTGACAGGCACTGGGAACAGCAGAATGACTGGTGATGGCAGACTGACTGGCATTGGTGATGGCAGACTGACTGGCACTGGGGACCGAACAGCGACTGGTGCTGGCAGAGTGACTGGCACTGGTTATGGCAAACTGACTGGTGCTGGTGACAGCAGAGTGACTGGTGCTTTGAGAGACTAGTCAAGGATCATATCAACTCCACCTTACCGGCCACCCTAGACCCACTTCAGTTTGCATACCGCCCCAACAGGTCCAAAGACGACACAATGTTCATCCCACTGCACACTCCCCTATCCCATCTGGACAAGAGGAATACCTATGTAAGAATGCGGTTCATTGACTACAGCTCAGCATTCAACACCATAGTTCCCTCCAAGCTGGGTCTCAACCCCGCCCTGTGCAATTGGGTCCTGGACTTTCTGACGGGCTGCCCCCAGGTGGTGAATGTAGGAAACAACATCTCCACTTCGCTAACCCTCAACAGTATCCTGTTGGGCTGTATCACAGCCTGGTATGGCAACTGCACTGCTCTTAACTGCAAGGCTCTCCAGAAGGTGGTGCAGTCTGCACAATGCATCACCGGGGGCAAACTACCTGCCCTCCATGACACCCACAGCACCAGATGTCACAGGAAGGCCAAAAAGATCATCAAGAACAACAACCACCCGAGCAACTGCCTGTTCATATCGCTACCATCCAGAAGGCGAGGTCAGTACAGGTGCATCAAAGCTGGGACTGAGAGTGACTAAAAAACTGTTTCTATCTCAAGACCATCAGACTGTTTAACGGCAAGCACTAACTCAGAGAGGCTGCTGCATACATTGAGACCCAATCACTGGTCACTTTAATACATGGATCACTAGTCACTTTAAACAATGGAACTTTAAAGAATGCCACTTTAATAGTGTTTACATATATTACATTACTCATTTCACATGTACCGTGGGGAGAACAAGTATTTGATACACTGACGATTTTTCAGGTTTTCCTACTTACAAAGCATGTAGAGGTCTGTAATTTTTATCATAGGTACACTTCAACTGTGAGAGACAGAATCTAAAATAACATTGTATGATTTTTAAGTAATTAATTTGCATTTTGTTGCAACCTCCTGACGAGGTTGCTAGGTGTTCGGTTACGGTCACTACATTACCCCCTTCCTTCGAGAATGCCCCCATGCTTCTCTATGCCAGGGGTTCCCAAAATTTTTAACTCAGACCCCCTTTCCAGCATACCGTTCGGACGCAACGATTTTGTGAGAAGACCGATTTTCATGGACGTCTCATGGTCTGACAAACACCGCTCTATCACCGTCACCTTTCACTGCAGATGCGGAAATGCGACATAGGCGGACGCAGTGGATCGAGACACATCCAACGCAAAGCATATCTCTAGCGTAAACTGACGAGTAGTTGTATTATTATGCTAATTCGATTTCCGCGGGGTCGAAAACATCGACTTTAGGGTGTTATTAAGGAGGCATGGTACTGTCCAGGTCAACACCACAGACCAGCTACAGGCTTCCTGGAGGAATGCCTTGGTCTTGCCCAGGCCTGGTCTCCTCTACCCTGTTGGGAGGAGTGCGGGCCCTGGGTTGGCCTTTCTCAGGCGGAGTGAGACGGATAAACGGAAAGCTGATCCAGAGTGGCAAAGCAGCAGAGGAATAGAAAGCAAATGGTATTAGCACAACACAACACTGTGTAGCAATCGGTTGAGCATCCAGGCCAGGAACGTCATTCTTCAGGTCTTTGAAAACTGAAAATGGGTTTTAAATATATATCATTGTTTTGTCTGTGATAATGTGTTTAGTTTGTTGTTAGTTACTTATTGAGGTGTTGCTTATGCGTAGTGAGACGGATATGTGGTGCAAATTCACCACCGGTTTCAATCCGAAATGTTTATTAAATCACAAATACTAAACTTATTCCTCCTTCAAACCCAAGCTCAAAGAACATCTTCAGACAAATCTAATTTCATCAGACTGGGTTTAGTGGAGTATTTACCTGTTCCCTCTAAAGAAAAACTTAATATTACATTTAGGAGGGTTATTGTTTTTTTGAATCCTTGCGTTTCTTCTGACCACCTGCTGTTGGCAGAGACCAGGGTTAGACTACCATTGCGAAGGTCTGGCTGCTAGACTGATGAGGTTGAAAACTGAAACTCCTGACTCTTCAAAAATGAACAGTTATTTACCTTAGTAGGTAAAAAACAACAACTGGGTGCACTGCACAATTTTGCTATCGAATGCTTGTAGAGTTTTATACAGTATAATCAGAGATGTAGTGGTAAAAAGAATAGGTGCTCTAGTGCAAAATAAAAAGGTGTGTAAATGGCATTTACCTGCATTTACCCTCCACTACACCACCTACTATAATGAAATTAAGATGTACAGTATTTATTGAATATGATTGCACACAATATGGAATGTACACAATATGGAACTGTATACATTATACTGAAGAGTTGTTCATGAAATATGAACACACATAATTGCTCATTATTGAAATCAAATATTAAAGACATGCTCTGGAACTTTGGTGACTACCAATGAGTTTCAGCCCCTCGCCATGTGAGTGACAGCTGGCCAGCGGCACATCCTGCACACACAGCAAGAGAGAGACCAAGGACGTGGTGCACATGATGTATCTCCACATATGTGACGCAGTATGCAATTTTAGGGGACCTCTTTTGGCTCGTGAGTCCTACTCTCAGAGCTACTGGCTAAAAAGTATACAAAAGTACCAGAGAATTGTAAGGTTCTGTATTTATTTTCTTAGTCAACCTTGTCTTCTGTTTTGTTGTGTTCTTGATTGTACCCCTGTCTTTCATTTTTGCTCATTGGTTTCACCTTGTGTTAGTTACTCACCTGGTCTCATCAGCTCCTTATTTACTTCAGTTCATTCTGTTTGTGCCTTTGTGAGGTATTGTTAGTTTTGACTCTGCAAAGCATTGTCCTAGCTTGTTTGTGAGAACCAGTTATAGCCTTCAGTCCTAGTTTTGATTCACCTGCCTGTTTGCCTACCTGTGTATGACCATTGCCTGCCTGTGACCACGATTCCTGCCTTCTGCGAAGGTAAAATAAACACCTGCTCTGCTTGTGAATCTACACCTTTTTCTCCCTGGGTATGCCATTGCCATTGCACTAGTGATAAAAAATCTACTAGAGTAACAAGGATTCATATTAATTTAGAGTTATTAATAATTAAAAGCTTGCAAATGACAATTAGGGCTGTATTCAATCTGTATCGCTGAAGAGCGCTAGAAATGTGAAGGTAATTTCCGATTGAGCCGACATACAGCATTTACTGTGAATGTGGTCTCCGCTAACGTGGGACCATTGCCTTCAAATTTCAATAATGCTGAATTTCTGCGATACGGATTGAATAGAGCCCTTAGTTAATGTTGATAAATGTTTAATTAAAGTACATGGTGCAAGTGATCAGTGCAGATTATTAGAGCACTTTTGTAGATTTCCACAGACATGCGACCCTGAACATATACACTTTCTATGATTACATAAGAAGAAACGCATTGTTACAGTAACCTAAAATGTGTTGCTCATTCTAAAGTTAAATAAATACTGTATATTAGTTTGTAAGAGCCTAATGTTAAGGCTATTTACTTTCTTATATTACTTTTGTGTTTGATTGACAATGCAACCAAATATCAACATTTAAAAGGAGATTTATTTACTGCTTGGATAGTTCCATCAGCCACTGACTTAAAAAGATTCTCTGATACTTTTGTATACTTTTTACCCAGTAGTTATTTTAAAGTAGCACTCAGGAGCCAAAAGTGGTTGCACACTCACATATTTGCAGATATGTGTACCACGCCTGTCACGTCCTGACCTTAGTTCCTTTTTTATGTCTCTATTTTAGTTTGGTCAGTGCATGAGTTGGGGTGGGTATTCTATGTTTTTGTTCTATGTTTTGTATTTCTGTGTTTGGCCTGGTATGGTTCCCAATCAGAGGCAGCTGTCTATCATTGTCTCTGATTGAGAACCATACTTAGGTAGTCTGTTCCCACCTGGTGTTTGTGGGTAGTTGCTTTCTGTTTTTGTGTCTGCACCAGACAGAACTGTTTCAGTTGTTCTCTTCATTGTTTGGCTGTTCAGTTCAACGAATAAAAGATGAACACGTACCACGCTGCACCTTCTTCCACCAACGGCCGTTACAACGCCATTGCGTTCTCTCGCTCTGCTGTTCCTTTGGGACCACCACATTCCTCAACCTAATTGGATAACACTGGGCAGGCCTCTTGCTAGCTGACACTCAAATGTGAGGGGTTGAATTGACTCAAAATTGAATTGGTAAGGGGCTGACCACGCGTGGAGAAATCTAGGGAAAACAGCTTTAAGAAAACTAGGGATTTTGTGGCTAATTGAGTTAAGACAGTTAGTACATTTACACGCACACACTAATAATTTGATCTTAAACCGATCGTGTCAGTAGGCAGAGTATGTAACTAGTCATGTAATCACCTTACACTGCTTATCTTAATTGGCTGTAAGGTCAAAATCGAAGTAAGCATACACCAATTAAAACACCTGGTTTTCTGAGCAATCTTTCAAATGATTAGGACATGTAAACAGCTTAATCTGCGTTCTAGCAGTGTATTTGATCTGCGCATGTGCCAGCACTGGTAGCGAAAGCCTCCATCTTTCTTATGTACGAGTGAAGTGAGCTAGGAAAACTGAAAGTATCACAATTGATTTGTCACATGCTTTGTAAACAACAGGTGTAGACTAACAGTAATAGGCTTACTTATGCTTACTCTTCAGAATTTTTTTATTAATAACACAAGGATTAAATACACAATGAGTAACGATAACATGGCTATGTACACGAGGTACCAGTACTGAGTCGATGTGCAGGGGGGGGGTGGGGTGTAATTGAGGTAGATATGTTAATGAATACATAAAATATGCATCTTACAAATTGTTTTCACATACAAACTGTATGTGTCCGAGCTCAGAATCAAATAGGCTACGCAAAAATAACATGGTCACTGTGGTAGAACGTTCATTTTGATTGGTGATTTTCTGCATTAACAAAATTCCTATCAAGTAGCCTGATTTCAGATGTGGATTTGGATTTTTAGGGAAATTGTTCTTATTGCAAAACATAAACACGTTCTTAACAAACTATTAGAGTAAGATGAGTATCCACAATAATTGTATTACTGTGTGCAAGTAAACGTACTCATAGATTATGCATGTACTGTATGAACTACACATTGACACATCCAGCCCAACAGGAGATTTAAAAAATACTTTCTTAGTCGCCAAAGTACCGGAGCATGTCTTTAATCCCATTCTTTAACTTTTATCCTTGAGAAGGAAGCTTGAATTCAACATACTTATTATTTGTTAACTTGTCGACAAGTTAGTAGACTATTTACCAAACTGCAAGTGATATTGAATTGTGTTTGGTTGTCATCGCAAACAAATATCAACTTTTGAAGGAGATGTACAGTTGAAGTCGGAAGTTTACATACTCTTAGGTTGGAATCATTAAAACTCATTTTTCAATCACTCCACACATTTCTTGGGAACAAATTAAAGTTTGTCAAGTCGGTTAGGACATCAACTTTGTGCATGACACAAGTAATCTTTCCAACAATTGACAGACAGATTATTTCCCTTATAATTCACACTATCACAATTCCAGTGGGTCAGAAGTGTATATACACTAAGTTACCTGTGCCTTTTAAACAGCTTGGAAAAAAACTGAAAATTATGTCATGGCTTTAGAGGCTTCTGATTGGCTAATTGACATCATTTGAGTCAATTGGAGGTGCAGCCGTGGATGTATTTCAAGGCCTACCTTCAAACTCAGTGCCTCTTTGCTTGACATCATGGGATAATCAAAAGAAATCAGCCAAGACCTCAGAAAAAAGACCTCCTCATCCTTGGGAGCAATTTCCAAAGGCCTGAAGGTACCACGTTCATCTGTACAAACAATAGTACGCAAGTATAAACACCATGGGACCGCGCAGCCGACATTGTGAAGATTCTGGAGGAAACAGGCACAAAAGTATCTATATCCACAGTAAAACGAGTCCTATATCGACATAACGTGAAAGGCCACTCAGCAAGTAAGAGGTCACTGCCCCAAAACCGCCATAAAAAAGCCAGACTACGGTTTGCAACTGCACATGGGGGCAAAGATCATACTTTTTGGAGAAATTTCCTCTGGTCTGATGAAACAAAAACAGAACTGTTTGGCCATAATGCAAGCCGAAGAACACCATCCCAACCGTGAAGCACGGGGGTGGTAGCATCATGTTGTGGGTGTGATTTGTTGCAGGAGGGACTAGTGCACTTCACAAAATCGATGGCATCATGTGGTAGGAAAATTGTGGATATATAGAAGCAGCATCTCAAGACATCAGTCAGAAAGTTAAAGCTTGGTCGCAAATGGGTCTTCCAAGTGGACAATGACCCCAAGCACTTCCAAAGTTGTGGCAAAATGGCTTAAGGTCCACAAAGTCAAGGTATTGGAGTGTCCATCACAAAGCCCTGACCTCAATCGTATAGAAAATTTGTGGGCAGAAAAGAAAAAGCGTGTGTGAGGAAGGAGGCCTACAAACCTGACTCAGTTACACCAGCTCTGTCAGGAGCAATGTGCCAAAATGTACACAACTTATTGTGGGAAGCTTGTGGAAGGCTACTCGAAACGTTTGACCCAAGATAAACAATTGAAAGGCAATGCTACAAAATACTAATGTATTTTGAATGTAAACTTCTGACCCACTGGGAATGTGATGAAAGAAATAAAATCTGAAATAAATCACTCTCCTAATATTATTCTGACATTTCACATTCTTAAAATGAAGGGGTGATCCTAACTGAACTAAGAAAGGGAATTGTACTATGATTAAATGTCAGGAATTGTGAAAAACTGAGTTTAAATGTATTTGGCTAAGGTGTATGTAAACTTCCGACTTCAACTGTATCTGTGCCACTGAGTCTGGCTTTAAATCCAATTTATCTACAAAATAATAATTGATATGTAAGTCTCCATTTCAACCAAAAATCGAAGTAAAACAATAGGACTAAATCAAATTTTAAAGGTGCAATGGGCAGAAATTACTTGCTATTTCCTGGTTTCATAAATTAGAAACGTTCCCCTAATTTCAGTTTGTGACAAAACAAGCAAGTATGGTGTAGAGAATCATTGTATCATCTAAACCACTGTGAAATATACTTTCATATCAAAACATATTTGTTTTCATGTGATTGAAGGTGGTATACAAAACCGAAAGTAAGAGGCAAAAACAATACGGAATAACAGGAAACAAAGAATTTATGCACATAGAACAGATCCATGACTCCCAATTCCAGGTGAATTTGTGTCACTGAAAAAGTTACATATTGCAGCTTTAAATGCACTTTAAACACAGTTTGGGGGATTGAGCACCAATATGAGATGATTTGGGATGAGTCGGACCGCATAGTGAAGGAAAAGCAGCCAACAAGTGCTCAACATATGTAGGAACTCCTTCAAGACCTTTGGAAAAACATTCCAGGTGAAGCTGGTTGAGAGAATGCCAAGAGTGTGCAAAGCTTTCAAGAAGAATCTCAAATATAAAATATATTTTGATTTCTTTAACACTTTTTTGTTTACTACATGATTCCATGTGTTATTTCGTAGTTTTGATGTCTTCACCAAACTTTTGACTGGTAGTTTATATATATATATATATATAATTTTAAAAACGCAGTTTAATTTGAGTAAATCCTGTTCTTTAACTTTTATTTTTGACTGAGTTGGAGAACCAAATCAACCAAGGTTTGAAAGGATTCAGACCCCTTGACTTTTTCCACATTGTTACTATACAGCCTTATTCTAACGGATTAAATAGTTTTTTTCCCCTCAACAGTCTACACACAATACCCCATAATGAAAGCAAAAACAGGTTTTATAAATTTTTGCAAATTTATTAAAAAACAAAAAACTGAAATATCACATTTACATAAGTATTCAGACCCTTTACTTAGTACTTTGTTGAAGCACCTTTGGAAGTGATTACAGCCTTGAGTCTTCTTGGGTATGACGCTACTAGCTTGGCACACCTGTATTTGGGGAGTTTCTCCAATTCCTCTCAAGCTCTGTCAGGTTGGATGTGGAGTGTCACTGCACAGCTATTTTCAGGTCTCTCCAGAGATAATCGTTCGGGTTCAAGTCCGGGCTCTGCCTGGGCCACTCAAGGAAATTCAGAGACTTGTCCCGAAGCCACTCCTGCGTTGTCTTGGCTGTTTGCTTAGGGCCGTTGTCCTGTTGGAAGGTGAACCTTCACCCAGTCTGAGGTCCTGAGCGTTCTGGAGCAGGTTTTTGATCCATTCATCTTTCCTTCAATCCTGACTAGTCTCCCAGTCCCGTACCTGCCACTGAGAAACATCCCCACAGCATCATGCTGCCACCACCATGCTTCACCGTAGGGATGGTGCCAGGTGTCCTCCAGCTGTGACACTTGGCATTCAGGCCAAATAGTTACATTTTGGTTTCATCAGACCATAGGGCTGTCTTGTGCCTTTTACTGAGGAGTGGCTTATGTCTGGCCACTCTACCATAAATGCCTGATTGGTGGAGTTCTGCAGAGATGGTTGTCCTTCTAGAAGGTTCTCCCATCTCCACATAGAAACTCTGGAGCTCTGTTAGAGTGACCATTGGGTTGTTGGTCACCTCCTTGACCAAGTCCCTTCTCCCCCGATTGCTTAGTTTGGATGGGCGGCCAGCTCTAGGAAGAGACTTCATGGTTCCAAACTTCTTCCGTTTAAGAATGATGGAGGCCACTGTGTTTTGGGGACCTTTACTGGCTATTGTGTGTAGATTGAGGAGAAATAAAATAAATGAATAATGTTTAGAATAAGGATGTAATGTGGGAAACTGATTGTGGTTCCTCTCGACGTTCCAGCCTTTCTAGGGAGTTTTTCCTAGCCACAGTGCTTCTACATGTAATGATGGGGCAGTGAGTTGGAAGCAGGTGCAACGTTTTAATAAAACAACAAAACCAAGAACACGACACTAACATACGGCAGTACGCCGATATACAAGAACAATACCAACTGGTGAGTGAACATGGGAAATTGACATAAAGGGGAGGAAATGATGAAGGTAATGGACTCCAGGTGTGAATCATAATGATGGCGCATAATGATGAGTGCCAGGTGTGCGTAATGATGAATCCCAGGACCGGTGGATAGTACTCTGGCGATGTCGTACGCCGGATGGGAGGAGCAGGAGCAGGAGCAGACGTGACACTACACCTGCATTGCTTGCTGTTTGGGGTTCTAGGCTGGGTTTCTGTATAGCACTTAGTGACATCGGCTGATGTAATAAGGGCTTTATAAATACATTTGATTGATTGAAGGGGTCTGAATACTTTCCGATTGCACTGTACATGATTGATACAGTATAGTATGCTTACATTTCATTTGCTGTGTTGAACCTACTCTTTGGAATGACTTCAATAGAAGAAGTGAGTCTACTAAGTGGAGAGTTCTCACCAATCATTCTCATGATAGCACATGTGTAATAGTCAGTGACCAATATCAAAGCTAAAGAGGGCTGGGCTTGGTTAAAACCCTGGATGGGAGACTGAAGTTATAGCTTTAGATAGATCAACTCAACAGTTGGAGGTGCTTCTCAGGCTATAGTTTTTTTCTTATAGTGGATATTACATTGAAGATCTGATGTTGTTTCAAATGTACAAATTCAACATATTTCATACAAGGTTTGTCTATATCGCTCTATTCACACTTATTTTTTATTTCATCTTAATTTAACTTGGCAAATTCTTATTTTCAATAACGGCCTAGGAACAGTGGTTAACTGCCTTGTTCAGGGGCAGAACGACAGATTTTTACCTTGTCAGCTTCAGGGATTCAATCTTGCAACCTTTCGGTTACTAGTCCAACGCTCTAAACACTAGGCTACCTGCCGCCCACACTGGACTAGTATTACTAGAGTAAGTTGGTTGTGTAATTATTACCCCAGAATGTCCGTTATTCCAGAGGACGATTCGGACGGAATTCGTTTTTTCCAAACTGCCCCCTGTTGACAGTTATGCCTGGAGGTTTTTATTCTAGGCGTGAAAATATTTCAACATGTCCAGGCAATGATAGGCTACACTGATAACTCGAGCTTGGCTCCCAAGTTTCTAATACCATACCAAACCTTCTTTGGCATAGTGTTGCCATATTATTTGAATTGGAGGAAGTGTGATCATAATCATTCAGATATTTTAGCGACCCACAATAGAAGCTATCATAAATGACCCCCCCCCAGCCTTCAAATGTGAGATAAACAGCGCCCCTGCACTTGATATGTGTTTTTAGGCGACACTCTTGGAAAAAATGGTTCCAATAGGGTTCTTCAGCTGGAGGACCCTTTTTGGTTCCAAGGAGAACCATTTGGGGTTCCATGTAGAACCCTCTGTGGAAAGGGCTTAACCTGGAACCAAAAGGGTTCTAACTGGAAACAAAGCGTTCTTCAAAGGGTTCTCAAATGGGGACAGACGAAGAGTCCTTTTAGGTTCTAAAATGTATGGATGAGAAAATACTTGCATGAGAAAAGTTTTACTGTATACAGTTTTGCAATCTATTAACAGCAAGGGTTGCATAAAATAGGTGCAATTTTTTGTATGTATTTGGCGAACAAATGCATAAACAAATGTACTCACTGTGAAAATGGGGAAATAAATGGAGGGAAAAAAATATACACGCGTTTCCTAGACGCAAAATGCTTATATTTTAGTTGAGTCAGCGACATTTAAGATTTTACTGTGTAATTCACAACACATCAGCTGCCAGATTTCATAGCTGAACAACTTACAACTTGTTCAACCTAACCCTGGAATGTAATGAAATTCCAAAGATCTGGAAATCAGCATTTGTCCTACCACTTTTAAAAGGGGGAGATCCAACTCTTTTAAATAATTATAGGCCAATCTCAAAGCTGTCACCGCTGGTGAAAATACTTGAAACCCTTGTGAGTGAACAGCTAAAAGAGTTTTTATTTACTAACTCTATTTTAGCAATGTACCAATCGGGCTTCAGGAAGAAGCATAGCACAATTACAGCAGCCATTTTAAATGATATCACTGAAGCCCTTGACAAAAAAAACAACCTTTTTTTATAGGCCCGGAACGCACAGAGAAGTCAAAGTGTGTTTCAAAAATCATCCAAGAGTAATTATGTTTAACTTAAAGAATTTACTAAAGACATGTATAGTTTTGGGTAGGGATCACAGCAGTGATTGAATGAGGGTATGAGGCATGAGTTGAGATGTGCAGTGCAGGAATTGACCTGGAAGACAAAAAACAATAATACAACACACTACACAGTTAGACAAAAGATATAAGAATGAGTTAGTCAAAGCAAGGAGTAAAATCATTGTTATGTAATAATATGATTGTTGGCATGTGTGATTGACTCTACATACACTACTGAAAGAAAATGGATAGGGGTACTCACGGTGCTTGGAGAAGAAACATTTCAAAATGCCAGCGGATGCGAGGGCACATGAGACGTGGCTTCAGTTCATGTCAGGAGAGATTTGACAATGGTAGTGATCATCCCCTCTTAACCAGGGAACAGGAGGGGACTTAAAATGTAAATACAAATAGCAGATGCATTCCATTACAGCTGCGCCATCGTAGGTTTGAACAAGTTTCTCCATGAAGTTAAACACGGAGTGCACATCTCGCCCACTTGACATCAAAGTAGCCCAAGAAACTTTCCTGAATAAATCCCTGATCGTTCACATACCTGACGATAACTGACAACTGCGAGCAGACTCGTGGCACCATATGTACCAGAGCAATTCTTACCCCCTGGTGCCCGGAGTTCTTCCTCATCTGTTAACCTAACCGGGAAAACTCTGGACCCTATAAGGTATGACAGTGATTAATCCGTTTTGAAAAGGTTTTAATAAGGGCAACCTTATACTTATTCATATGAATTATATTTAGACTAGATTAGGAGGGGGATTTCCTCTACCCAGACACAGAGATAACAACTGATAGACAATAGAACTCACATGGCTGAGCTTGCTTTATGCATGTTTGCATCATGCAACTGTAGGCCTCATAAAAAATGTACGCACAAATGTCATCACTATTATGTTGATCGATTAATTCCAGTGAATAATTTTGGATTGAAAACACATAGGCAGCCTAGCCAACCCAATTTTGAATATGAACCAAATTTGTTCACATTCACATTTTCTCCTGACATACAAATGCACTATAAATATATAACATTACCAATTAGTTACCCTGACCAGATGAACAGAGTGCATAGGCTGTATGCAGCTGCTATTATTAGTAGCCTACAGTTGATCAGACTGATTTTTGTTGTTGATGTTTTCATCTCATATAGCATGTCAGATCTCTAATCTTTAGGTGTAGACTAGGCTGCTGTAACAGTTATGTAATGAGTTTTTGCTTGTGTCTGTCCGGAGTGATTATGTGTTATCATTAGGGTTGCACATTTTGGGGAATATTCAGAGGTGGAAACTTTCTGTGGGTATTAACGGGAATATATGGAAATTAACAGGAATGTATGGGAATATATGCAAATTAATATTAATACCATTTAGATGTAGATGTTTTTTTGCATTGGATATATTTACCATATCATTTGGAGACAGAAACATAAACCTTTTTCCAAAAACATTTAACATACATTTGTAAAATGATAGTCTAGAAACTAAAGCTTTGGTTCCTCTCAGGCTTCCATGTCTTCTCCCTGGACCTCCTCAATGTCCACCTCTTGAACATAAGACTCTGAGGCCTCATTCACTGTCACTTTCCAACCTTGTTGAGGATGGCTCGTTGTCAGGCTCAAAAGCCTCAAATTTGCTTGGATGGCCACCAATTTTTCAACCCTTGTATTGGTCAGCCTGTCCCGTGTTTGGGGTGTGTGTTCCCAAGGACCAGTTGCGCTCTGAGGCGGATGATGGAGGCAAGAGGGAAAATAGCCTCAGATCCACAAAGTCCCTTCTACCAGGTGGTCGATGAGATATGTTGGCACGACTGCCATATTGCATCTCCATCCCAAAGCCCTTGCTTGGAAGTGTACATCACCAGACTGCCAAGAACCTTGCACTCATCTAGGCCAAGGTGGCGAGACGTGGTAGTGATGACACCATAGGCCTTGTTGATCTCTGCACCAGACAGGATGCTCTTGCCAGCATACTTGAGGTCCAACATGTACGCTGCGGCGTGTATGGGCTTCAGGCAGAAGTCTTCACACTTTTTGATGTATTTCAGAACTGCAGTTTCCACTGCTTGGAGCATTGGTGAAGTGGGCGTGGCAGTACGGATTTCTTCTCTTACATCTGCAAGCAGAGTCTGAACATCAGACAGGATGGCAATTGTCTCCCTCAATCCGTGCAATGGCTACTGCTATAGGTTTCAGGAGTTTCAGGCTGCTTACCACTCTCTCCCAAAATAGATCATCCAGGAGGATCCTCTTGATGGGGCTGTCCATATCGGCAGACTGTGATATGGCCGTTTCTTGGAGAGACTCCTTCCCTCCAGGAGACTGTCAAGCATGATGACAACACCACCCCAATGGGTGTTGCTGGGAAGCTTCAATGTGGTGCTCTTATTTTTCTCACTTTGCTTGGTGAGGTAGATTGCTGCTATAACTTCATGACCCTTCACATACCTAACCATTTCCTTGGCTCTCTTGTAGAGTGTATCCATTGTTTTCAGTTCCATGATGTCCTTGGGTAGCTGATTCAATGAGCAAAACAATGAGCAGCACAATGAGCAGCACAATGAGCAGCACAGCTAATGGGTGTGATGTGAGGGTAGGACTCCTCCACTTTAGACCAAGCAGCTTTCATGTTCGCAGCATTGTCTGTCACCAATGACAATACCTTCTGTGGTCCAAGGTCATTGATGACTGCCTTCAGCTCATCTGCAATGTAGAGACATGTGTGTTTGTTGTCCTTTGTGTCTGTGCTCTTGTAGAATACTGGTTGAGGGGTGGAGATGATGTAGTTAATTATTCCTTGTCCATGAGCATTTGACCACCCATCAGAGATGATTGCAATACAGTCTGCTTTCTCTATGATTTGCTTGACCTTCACTTGAAGTCTGTTGAACTCTGCATCCAGCAAATGAGTAGATAAAGCATGCCTGGTTGAAGGGGTGTATACTGGGCGAAGAACATTCAGAAATCTCTTCCAATACTCATTGCCTGTGATTATCAGAGGTGAACAAGTTGCATACACAGCTCCAGCAAGACATTCATCAGCATTTCTCTGACTTTGTTCCTCCATTGAGTCAAAAAAACTTCTGATTCCAGGAGGACCATGAGCTGTTGCTATCAATAAGGTGTCTGATTCATCATTTTAGTAGAGGTAGAGGGAGGTTGATTGTTGTGAGCGCTGAGGGAGCTTTATGCACTTGGTCAAATGAATCTGCATCTTTGTTGCATTCTTCACATATGATTTGGCACATTATTTGCAAATGTACACCATTTTCCTTAGCTGCAGTGAAATGTCTCCACATATCAGATTCATATCAGATTTTCCTGTAAAGATTAGAAAAAAATGAATATAAAATTCCATATACAGATGAATAGTTAAGCAGTTAGATTAAACAACTCCTTTTATTTTTTTTTATTTCACCTTTTATTTAATTAACCAGGTAGGCCAGTTGAGAACAAGTCCTTTGTTAGACAAATGTTTTAAAATGAAACATGTATGGAAACAGGTTAATTAAAACTCCTCAGTTAGCAGGCTGGAGGAAACTTAAAACCCACATGGTAGCAAAAACTAACTAGCAGAAATTGCTAACAAGTTAGAAATGAGTTAAACAAACTTTGCTGTAGGCTACGATTTACTAGTTAACAAAAAATCATGTTGCAGAACTCACAAAGTTGACAAATCTGGTGACAAATCTGGTGACGTGTGATCGCTGTCTCTATTCTCACGCTCACAGTAGGAGGTAGTCGCAGCAACTACAACTGATCAAAGATGATGCACCAACAGTCTTACCCCCCCAGACATCACTGTCTGGCAGCTGAGAACACTAACAACTACTACACCTGTCAGTTTTGGGATGGAACCATTCCGAAAATTAAAAATTGAGACATTTTGAACCGGTTTTGTAGTTTTAGAATACCCGTTGTGTCATAGAGAACACTCCAGTTTCTATGTTCTATGTTCTGGCAGTGTTAAGACATTGTCAATACTGTCTCTGTTCTAGTGCTGAGAGATTTGTGCTTTCTGAGGTCTGTTTCGGGTTAGAACAATGGTCACCAACCTTTTCTGAGTCAAGATCTCTTTCTGAGTCAAAATGCAGTCTTTTTTTTATAAACATGACATAAAAAAAACATACGCCTATGCAACATTAATCAATTAAAAACAGTTCTGTAGCAATGAGGTTTGTGCAGTAGGCTATAGGCCCAATGCATTATCACTGCATATTGGCTACGCTTGAATTGCCCTGCCAATGTTGTTCTTCTCAGACCATTTTGAAATGGTATTTTTCGTTGTATTACTTGTGAGGCACAGCTGAGTGAGCATAATTATTTGCCAATTTTTTGTTTTACTGGACTGATGGTCTGTATATGATGGTCAGTCTGAGGGGAGGGAGGGAGCAGTGGTGAGACTGCCTCACCCGACTCATTGTCCCTCCTGTCTCTCCCTCCCCTGAGAAAGGGAACAGTCTTCTCGCTGATGGCGAAAACTGAAGTCGCACTGCATTACTTCTGCCTCAAGCGCACATTTATGTTGTTACTCCAATGACCAGAGAAAGTGAAATATTCCTCTATTTTTTTTAAAAGCCGCAAAGAAAACACAAGTCGCAAATAATAACGATGCAAGCTTATCAAAACACACATTTTATGGTTTCTAAAACTGTTGAACAAAGTGTTGACGGTGCTGAATACCATCTTAAACTTGAATTTACTCATAAAACAGCAGCTCTTTGCCGTATTATTTGAGTCTCTCTCTACCTATGTAAGAATGCTGTTTATTGACTATAGCTCAGCATTCAACACCATTGTACCCTCTAAGCTCATCATTAAACTCGAGGCCCTCTGCCTGAACCCCACCCTGTGCAACTGGGTCCTGGATTTCCTGACGGGCCGCCCCCAGGTGGTGAAGGTAGGAAACATCACCTCCCCTCGGCTGATCCTCAACACTGGGGCCCCACAAGGGTGAGTTGATGGGTAGACCTGCAGTAGTTACAAGACTGCAGTTTAAGCTTAAAGCTACATACAGGCTGTGATATGCGAATGATGGTCATTTCAATTATTGAACCATTGATTGTATTAATTGATAATATTAAGGTATAAATGTACAGGAAGGTAATTCTTTGTCATGCCTCATCTTAGGAGCATCAGTGTCACGACATCCTCCGAAGTCGGTGCCTCTCCTTGTTCGGGCGGCGTTCGGCGGTCGACGTCACCGGCTTTCTAGTCTCCACCAATCTACATTTCTTTTTCCTTTTGTTTGGTCTTGATTGTACACACCTGGTTTCCATTACATTTGAATTTATTCCCTATTTAACCCTCTGGTTCCATCATGGTTTTGTGCGTGTTTATTGTTGTCAAGTTGTCTCACATGACAGATAAGAATTTGAGATGTTGTTGTAAAAGTCCCTTTTTGAGCATCAATTGTCACATTAAAGTTGTTGCCAGATGCTTCTCCTCAGCTCCACCCGTGTAGCAGAACTCACAAAGTTGACAAGTCTGGTGACGTGTGATCGCTGTCTCTATTCTCACGCTCACAGTAGGAGGTAGTCACAGCAACTACAACTGATCAAAGATGATGCACCAACAGTCTTACTCCCCCCAGACATCACTGTCTGGCAGCTGAGAACACTAACAACTACTACACCTGTCAGTTTTGGGATGGAACCATTCCGAAAATTCAAGATTGAGACATTTTGAACCGGTTTTGTATTTTTCGAATACCCGTTGTGTCATAGAGAACACTCCAGTTTCTAAATATGTTGGGATATGGGATATTTATTCCCTATTTAACCCTCTGGTTCCATCATGGTTTTATGCTTGTTTATTGTTGTCAAGTTGTCTCGTTTATGTGCTCTGGTATTTTGTTCTCCTTGATGGAAGATTGTTTATTGAGTAAAGTTACGATTACGAAGAAACACACACCACTAATGGAGTCAGCAGGTGCACACAGCCCTCCTCTACCTGTGGAGGAGCGTGTCCAGCAGTACGCGACTATGTTGCAAAGTCTCGGCACAGCCATGTCACGTGCTGCAAACCATGGAGCGATGGGAGAGAGTTTTCCAGCAACCCCATCACCCCAGCTCCCACAACAACCCACACCACTGTCTACCCCTCCTTCACCTGGATCCAGTGGAATTTGGCTCGCTCTCCCAAGGGTATATGATGAAATGGCTGTCGGGTGCCAGGGGTTCCTACTCCAGCTGGAGCTCTATCTGGCAATCGGGGCACGCTTCTTCACAAAGTTGGATCTCAGGAGCACTTACAACCTGGTGCATATCCGGGACGGGAGGTGGATGAGGTGATGAGTGGAAGACAGTATTTAGTACCACCTCTGGGCACTATGAGTACCTCGTCATGCCATACGGGTTGATGAATGATCCATCAGTCTTCCAATCCTTTGTAGACAAGATTTTCAGGGACCTGCACGGGCAGGGTGTATTGGTGTATATAGATGACATTCTAATATGCTCAGCTACATGTGACCCTGGTGCCCAAGGTGCTTGGTTGACTGTTGGAGCATAACTTGTATGTCAAGGCTGAGAAATGTCTGTTCTTCCAGCAGTCAGTCTCCTTCCTAGGGTACCACCTGTCTGCGATAGGGGTGGAGATGGAAAATGACAGCATTTCAGCCTTGCGTAATTGGCCAACTCCAACCACCGTAAAGGAGGTGCAGTGGTTCTTAGGGTTTGCCAACTACTACCGGAGGTTTATCTGGGGCTTTGGTCAGGTAGCGGCTCCCATTACCTCCTTGCTAAAGGGGGGACCGGTGCGACTGCAGTGGTCAGCTGGGGCGGACAGGGCTTTTTGTCACCCGAAGGCTGTGTTTACCTCGGCTTCCGTGCTGGCTCAAAACTATAATGTAGGGGATCGGGAGATGTTGGCTGTGGTCAAGGCTCTGAAGGTGTGGAGGCATTGGCTTGAGGGGGCTAAACACCCTTTCCTCATTTGGACTGACCACCTCAATCTGGAGTACATTCGAGCAGCGAGGAGACTGAACCCTCGCCAGGCAAGGTGGCCATGTTTTTTACCCGTTTTGTTTTCACCCATTCCTACAAACCAGGTTCCCAGAAAGCTAAGGCCGACACACTGTCCCGGATGTATGACACAGAGGAGTTGTCCACGGACCCCACTCCCATACTTCTGGCCTCTTGCCTGGTGGCACCGGTGGTATGGGAGGTGGACGCGGACATCAAGCGGGCGTTACGTACAGAGCCCACTCCCACCCAGTGTCCAGTTGGGCGTCTGTACGTTCCGTCTGATGTCCGAGATCATTTGATCTGTTGGGCCCACAAGTCACCCTCCTCTGGTCATTCTGGCATCGGTCGGACAGTGCACTCTCTTAGTGGGAAGTACTGGTGGCCCACTTTAGCTAAGGATGTGAGGGTTTAAATTTCCTCCTGCTCGGTTTGCACCCTTTGCAAGGCACCTAGACAACTGCCCAGAGGGAAATTACAACCCCTACCCGTTCCACAACGGCCGTGACAGGATTCTCAGCAGGGTCAGGCAGCCAGGAAAGACCACTCTGTGACGGAGCTATAAGGTATATTTTTGCAGATACAACACTTTATTCTCTTTGTGCAGCAAACACTGGACAAGTCAGATTTTTTAAAGATTTAATTTATTTTAAGGCAGTCTGACAAACCTCTAAATGTAATTTCCAAACTGTATCAAGGGTTGGTTGAGGCTTTTCCCGATGAACATGTAAACAAAAATGTGAGGAAGACCTGGTAGAAGCTATTGATGATAAAAGGATACAGATACTGTATGGTTGAATGCCCAGTCATGTTCATATAAATTACTGCACTTTAAGACCATCTATATAATGTACTTATCTGCCAGTGAAACTGAATTACATGCACTCAGAAATGTCATTCCTCTGCCAGAGATGTAAAACACAAACAGGGACATATTTGCATAGGTTATGTTCTTGTGAAGGCTGTCTGAATTCTGAAAAAATAGTATGTTATTTTATTTCAGCATGTCTACAGATTCTCCCTGTTTTGGTTTGCTTGGAAATGTTGATACCGGACACTGCTATCAGAAGAAACTGTGTAACCTAGAATGTTGGTTATCTTCCCACAATGTCACTGTGGATGGCAGAAATGTAAAGTTATCAGTAGATTTTATTTATTACTGTGTAACTCTAATAAGGTCTGGATGCCTTATATGGAATACTGCACGACAAAAAAGTCTTTATTGAAAACATACCCACGTCAGGGGAGATACCTATTTAGGCAATCCCTAGCTGCTAGGTTGCTCAGTCCTGGCTCTGGGGGTCTGCCGTACTAATTGTTGTCACTCTGGACTTGGCCTTACACACCAGAAACCAATAATGAATGTTTCACTAAGATCCTGAAGCTAAGTGGGGTGTGTTGCGTCGGGGCGCTGCAGGGCGGTGGACCCCTAGGGACAGGACTTGGTGATCCAGCTATATTGTGTGTGAGTAAAATGAGCTCTACAGCACTATTAGGCCTATGATATGAATTACAGTGCCCTCCATCATTATTGGGACAGGGAAGCATTTTTATCTTCTTTTTGCTCTATACTCCAAAAGTTTGGAGTTGAAATCAAACAATATCTGTGACGTCAAAGTGCAGACTGTCAGATTACATTTTTGTACATATTTTAGGGGAGCAAAGGTAATGGGAAAAATTCAGTTGTATGTGTATTAAAGTAGTAATAACTTAAGTTTTTGGTCCAACATCCACAGCACACAATGACTACATCTAGCTTGTGACTACAAATCTGTTGGATGCATTTGCTGTTGTATTATTTTTATCAACTATATTATTGCAGATATATTGTAGCTTCCATCAGTGTAATTGTCTGCATCACTTCCAATCCCCCAGATATTTTTTTTGCAAATATATATTATGCAGATACTGCACACACACACACACACACACACACATACACATGAGTATATATATATACTCAAGTGTACTCCCTCTCCGGCCTCCAGGTCACCAGTCTGCTCGTTATGGAGCACACCTGTCATCATCGTTACATGCACCTGTGCGTCGTCAGACTCACCTAGACTCCATCACTTCCCTGATTACCTTCCCTAAATATATATATACAGTTGAAGTCTGAAGTTTACATACACCTTAGCCAAATACATTTAAACAACATTTTTCACAATTCCTGACATTTAATCCTGGCAAACATTTCCTATCTTAGGTCAGTTAGGATCACCACTTTATTTTAAGAATGTGACATGTCAGAATAATAGAAGAGAGATTGATTAGTTTCAGCTTTTATTTATTTCATCACATTCCCAGTGAGTCAGAAGTTTACATACACTCAATTAGTATTTGGTAGCATTGCCTGTAAATTGTTTAACTTGGGTCAAACATTTCGGGTAGCCTTCCACAAGCTTCCCACAATAAGTTGGATGGATTTTGGCCCATTCCTCCTGATGGAGCTGGTGTAATGGAGTCAGGTTTGTAGGCCTTCTTGCTCGCACACGCTTTTTCAGTTCTGCCCACAAATTTTCTATAGGATTGAGGTCAGGGCTTTGTCACTCCAAAACCTTGACTTTGTTGTCCTTAAGCCATTTTGCCACAACTTTGGAAGTATGCTTGGGATCATTGTCCATTTGGAAGACCCATTTGCAACCAAGCTTTAACTTCCTGACTGATGTCTTGAGATGTTGCTTCAATATATCCACATACTTTTCCTAATTCATGATGCCATCAATTTTGTGAAGTGCACCAGTCCCCCCTGCAGCAAAGCACCCCCACAACATGATGCTGCCATGCTTCACGGCTGGGATGGTGTTCTTCAGCTTGCAAGCATCCCTCTTTTTCCTCTTAACATAACAATGGTCATTATGGCCAAACAGTTCTATTTTTGGTTAATCAGACCAGGGGACATTTCTCCAAAAAGTACAACCTTTGTCCCCATATGCAGTTGCAAACCGTAGTCTGGCTTTTTTATGGCGGTTTTGGAGCAGTGGCTTCTTCCTTGCTGAGCGGCCTTTCAGGTTATGTCGATATAGGACTTGTTTTACTGTGGATATAGATACTTTTGTACCTGTTTCCTCCAGCATCTTCACAAGGTCCTTTGTTGTTGTTCTGGGACTGATTTGCACTTTTCGCACCAAAGTACATTCATCTCTAGGAGACAGAACGCATCTCCTTCCTGAGCGGTATGACAGCTGTGTGGTCCCATGGTATTTATACTTACGTACTATTGTTTGTACAGATGAATGTGGTACCTTCAGGCATTTGGACATTTCTCCCAAGGATGAACCAGACTTGTGGAGGTCTCCAAATTTTTTCTGAGGTCTTGGCTGATTTCTTTAGATTTTCCCATGATGTCAAGCAAAGAGGCATTGAGTTTGTAGTTAGGCCTTGAAATACATCCACAGGTACACCTCCAATTGACTCAAATTATGTCAATTAGTCTATCAGAACTTCTAAAGCCATGACATCATTTTCTGAAATTTTCCAAGCTGTTTAAAGACACTGTCAACTTAGTGTCTTTAAACAATTGTTGGAAAAATTACTTGTCATGCAGAAAGTAGTCCTAATCGACATGCCAAAACTATAGTTTTTTAACAAGAAATTTGTGGAGTGGTTGAAAAACGAGTTTTGATTACTCTAACCTACGTGTATGTAAACTTCTGACTTCAACTGAATATACACCGACTAATCAGGGGGAAGGGGAACCAGGTGTGCGTAATGAGACAAGACAGTACGGGGTTCGTGGTGGTGATCCAGTTCAGTGACGCCTAGAAAGCTGGTGAGGTAGACTTCCGGAGCTGGTGAACAGCATTTCCGGGGAATCCCAAACAATATATCCATGACATTCATGATAGTTTTTAGTGTGATTTCCTTTACGGTCCATTGAGGTATTTAAAACAGTATTATATTATATAGTCTTGTATTGCTTGCAGGGTTGAAAATTTGTAAGGACTGACGCCGGACAGGAGAAGTTGGTACGGGGAGTCAAACATTAAATTCAAGAACGGACATAGAACACGACAGGAACAGCGTCAGCACACGGGTTAACAAGGACGAATGACAAACAATCCTGAAGCAGGGAACAGAGCTAGGAAACAGACAGCCGTATAGGGAAGGAAATTACACATGTAATTGTGTCCATGTGAGTCCAATGAGCGCTGATACGCGTGACGGGGGAAAGGCGGGTGTGCATACTGAAGGTGGCTTGAGTGCGTAAAGTTGGGGAGTCTGGCGCCCTCGAGCACCAGAGGGAGGAAGAGCAGGAGCAGGCATGAAAAATGTATTATATATTTTTTCGAAGAAGCTTGGCTCGTCAATATTTGGTCCGTAAAAGTTAACGAGCCTTAACTGTTTATGGTCCAAAAACATATTTAAAATCGACCTTGTGGATCTGTTTGAACAATTTGCACATTCGGATCAAAATTACTGCTAATTAATATCATCAACCCTTCTGAGTTTCTTTGCCCATAGGAGAAGTACATTCCACCCCCCCAGTCCTTTTTCTACACAACCTCATCTAAAATTGTTGAATGAGTTTCCTGTAAACAATAGATATTAAATTCCTTCTTTTTGAGCCATTATTTTTCGTATTATCTGCTAAGCCCCAATTATTACTGGCTATACTTATTTCACCATTTCCCATAATGAGATACAAGTTTCAAGTAAATTTACCATTAAAAAGAACCATAGTGATTCAGTATCCATATAGCTGTACCATGATATTTGCATTGCTACTAAGTAACCCTCCAATTGTCCTCCACTATTCCACACGCTAAAGCCCCTCCCCATCCCTAGTTGGGTTGTCATCCCAGTGACCGGCAAACCACCCTTCGAAAAGAGCACACAGTGCCACCCACTCCATTTCCATCATTAACATGTATTAATATGCATAATAATGTAGTCAGTTCATGCAAAGGATTGTTACCTATAACGAGGATTGTTACCTATAACCAGGATTGTTACCTATAACCAGGATTGTTACCTATAACCAGGATTGCCATTACATTTTTGTCAAGAAATTATTATTTAATTGTGAATTCATCCTATATTGTCCCTAACATCCTTACCCCCTTGCAACAGATGTGGGACACACACACACATAGTCTTACACTCTCAACCCCTTTCCCCCACAATCAACCATAAGCTCAGATGCTCAACGGTTGTTACATCCCGGAGCCCAACTCAAGAAAGGACATGATTTATGAATGCATATACAGTTACAGCTGTTTGAGAAAGCATGCAAGATTGAGCAGGAATTTCCCAAAATGTGAGATTTGATTAACCAATGTCAAGTCCTGTGTGATGGCGATCAGATCCACCCCCTTTCCCTGAAACACACACACACTGGTCCACAATTGTGACCATTCTCCCAATCTCTGTGCAGTCAGACCTTTGATTATTTTGTGCCACCAGGGCCACAATAATATTCCCACTCACTGATTGTCCGAGTGTGACCCCCTCCCCATAGGTTGCTGTAGCCAATGTTGCCAGCACTACCAATACCCACCGGAATCCCCACCGGCTAGGTACAAGGTCGTCAAGGTTCTCATTAGCAGCTTTGAGAATTTCCTTGTATATTATGCTCTCCCATCAGGGGGCTCTGGCTTTGTAGAACCAAATCTGTTTTGGTTGCGTTTCAAATTATAATGTGCCAAATAGAAATGAATTCTAAATAGTGTATTTTGTCAATTTGGAGTCACTTTTGTTGTAAATAAGAATAGAATATGTTCCTAAACACTTCTACATTTATTTGAATGCAACCATGATTACGGATAATCCTGAATGAATCATGAATAATTCTGAGTGCGAAAGTTACAGATGCACATACAGTGGGGCAAAAAAGTATTTAGTCAGCCACCAATTGTGCAAGTTCTCCCACTTAAAAAGATGAGAGATGCCTGTAATTTTCATCATAAGTAAACTTCAACTATGACAGACAAAATGAGAAGAAAAAAATTCAGAAAATCACATTGTAGGATTTTTAATTAATTTATTTGCAAATTATGGTGGAAAATAAGTATTTGGTCACCTACAAACAAGCAAGATTTCTGGCTCTCACAGACCTGTAACTTCTTCTTTAAGAAGCTCCTCTGTCCTCCACTCATTACCTGTATTAATGGCACCTGTTTGAACTTGTTATCAGTATAAAAGACACCTGTCCACAACCTCAAACAGTCAAACTCCACTATGGCCAAGACCAAAGAGCTGTCAAAGGACACCAGAAACAAAATTCTAGACCTGCACCAGGCTGGGAAGACTGAATCTGCAATGTATATCATATCCCCAAGACATGCTAACCTCTCAGCATTACATTAACAGGGGAGCTTAGCATTTTTGGGGGGGTATGATATTTGTGCGTCTATAATTTTCTCACTCATAATTTTTCACAATTCATTCAGGATTATCCATAATGGTAGCATCCACATTCAATGAAAAGTGTTTAGAAACATATTCTATTCTTATTTACAACAAAAGTGATCCCAAAATGACCCCAAAATGGTCATATTAGGTTAGGATAAAATCATTGACTAGTTTAAAGCAGATAAGGCATACTTTCACAAACTGTCTCTATCTCTTTCTCTAGTCATTGTGTTGTGTACATTCCTTTGTCATGTGGCCTAACCTAAAGTAGCTGGATAAACGGGTGCAATGGATTATGGTCATTGTAGTTAATTACCATATTTCTGCACTGAACTGGTATGAATATTTGCTTAATGAAAACTACGACTCCCAGTCCAGCTCTTGACAAACAGCGCTCACACAAAATAAACTAACTGGAATTAAAGTAATTGAACCGACATCAGTCAATTAGTTGTTTAATTTAATAACCGAAAAACTAAACAAAATGCAGGATAATCGCTCAGCACCACTCATAATACAAGATCTTCGTAATTATAAGTCAGTGACATAGAAAGTCTGTAGAAAACCCCAAGTCTGGCTTGTGATTTTTCAGTTTCACAACATAGCTTAGAGTATATATTTTTCTGTTCTACTTTACTTGGGCTCCCGAGTGGCGCAGGGGTCTAACGCACTGCATCCCAGTGCTAGAAGCATCACTACAGACGCCCTGATTCGAATCCAGGCTGTATCATAACCGGCTGTGATTGGGAGTCCCATAGGGCGGCGCACAATTGGCCCAGCGTTGTCTGGGTTTGGCCAGTGTAGGCCGTCATTGTAAATAAGAATTTGTTCTTAATTGACTTGCCTAGATAAGTAAAAGATAAAATAAAAATAAACTTTCCTCTGGTGTAAAGTCAGTCAATAATAGATACAGCTGTTGCCTGCCATTACATGTCTGCTTGTACCGGAGAGATTTCTGCAGCTCAGACTCTGAAATAAGTACTTTCTCTGCTTGTGCTGTGTGTGCTTGTTAGGCTGAAACATCGAAGCACTACACATGTCTGCTATGAAAGAAAAAGGCACACTCAATTAATGTATCATCACAAGTGTTCGCAGAAGGTCACTGTTAAAAACATGAAAAAAAAAACATAATTCGTAGTGCTGCCTCGGAAAGCAAGGGCTCAGCCTTGTTATTCTAGCTTTTGGACCTCCGCCATTCGCCGAAAGACGTGGGTGCAGCATTGTTTAGGGAAGACGAATTTACATATAAATTGGGAAGTGGAGGTAAGCAAGAGGGAAAAAAAGAGGAAGGAGGGTGAGAGCGGGCTGACAATACAAGGTTTTGTGCTGCGAGCAAGACTGGCAGTTGTGATCTTGAGGCATGTTTGCTGAAATGTTTTGGAGGCTCAAATCTCCATAATGCAGCCACCCAGCCCTCCCCTATCCCTGGCACCCTGGCTGGCTTACTCTGGGATTCTCTCGGGAGAGGTGGGAAATAATAACTTTAAGGCAACAGGAAGAAATGGGCCTGATGATGTATGTCTTCACCTCAGTCCCCTGGAGATTAACCAGGTCGTGCTTAGACTAACCTCGTCCCCAGGCTCAATAGCTACCACATATACAGTTGGAGTCGTAAGTTTACATACACTTAGGTTAGATTCATTAAAACCTGTTTTTCAACCACCCCACAAATTTCTTGTTAACAAACTATAGTTTTGGCAAGTCAGTTAGGACGTCTACTTTGTGCATTACACAAGTAATTTTTCCATCTATTAATTACAGACGGATTATTTATCTTATAATTCACTGTATCACAATTCCAGTGGGTCAGAAGTTTACATACACTAAGTTGACTGTGCCTTTAAACAGCTTGGAAAATTCCCCAAAATGATGTCATGGCTTTAGAAGTTTCTGATAGGCTGATTTACATCATTTGAGTCAATTGGAGGTGTACCTGCGGATGTCTTTCGAGGCCTACCTTCAAACTCAGTGCCTCTTTGCTTGACATCATGAGAAAATTAAAATAAATCAGCCAAGATCTCAGATAAAATTATAAACCTTCACAAGTCTGGTTCATCCTTAGGAGCAATTTCCAAAGGCCTGAAGGTACCACGTTCATCTGTACAAAAAAGTGTATGCAAGTATAAACACCAAGGGACCACGCAGCCATCATACTGCTCAGTAAGAAGATGCGTTCTGTCTTCTAGAGATGAACGTACTTTGGTGCGAAAAGTGCAAATCAATCCCAGAACAACAGCAAAGGACCTTGTGAAGATGCTGGAGGAAACAGGTACAAAGGTATCTATATCCACAGTAAAATAAGTCCTTTATCGACATAACCTGAAAGGCCACTCAACAAGGAAGAAGCCACTGCCCCAAAACCGCCATAATAAAGCCAGACTAAGGTTTGCAACTGCACATGGGGACAAAGATCATACTTTTTGGAGAAATGTCCTCTGATCTGATGAAACAAAAATAGCACTGTTTGACCATAATGACCATCGTTATATTTGGAGGAAAAAGGGGGAGGCTTGCAAGCCGAAGAACACCATCCCATCCGTGAAGCACGGGGGTGGTAGCATCATGCTGTGGGGGTGCTTTGCTGCAGGAGGGACTGGTGCACTTTACAAAATACATGGCATCACAAGGAGGAAAATTACAAGGATATATTGAAGCAACATCTCAAGACATTAGTCAGGAAGTTAAAGCTTGGTCGCAAATGGTTCTTCCAAATGGACAGTAACTCCAAGCATACTTTCGAAGTTGTGGCAAAATGGCTTAAGGACAACAAAGTCAAGATATTGGAGTGGCCATCACAAAGACATGACCTCAATCCTATAGAAAATCTGTGGACAGAACTGAAAAAGCTTGTGCGAGCAAGGAGGCGTACAAACCCGACTCCGTTACACCAGCTTTGTCAGGAGGATTGGGCCATAATACACCCAACTTATTGTGGGAAGATTGTGGAATGCTACCCAAAACGTTTGACCCAGGTTAAACAATTTAAAGGCAATGCTGCCAAAAACTAACTGTCTGTATGTAAACTTCTGACCCACTGGGAATGTGATGAAAGAAATAAAAGCTGAAATAAATCATTCACTCTACTATTATTCTGACATTTCACATTCTTAAAATGAAGTGGTGATCCTAACTGACCTAAGACAGGGAATTTTTAATTGGATTAAATGTCAGGAATTGTGAGAACTGAGTTTAAATGTATTTGGCAAAGCTAAACTTCCGACTACAACTGTAGATTCAAGTTTAATGTCATGTGCACAAGTAATGTGAAATGGCTTTCTTGCAAGCTGTAATCTCAACAATGCTCAGGGTTGGGTAGGTTACGTAATAAATGTAACTCTTTAGTTACTAGTTACCTGTCCAAAAGTGTAGTCAGTAACGTACATTTTGGTTTACCCAAACTCGGTAACGTAATCTGATTACATTCAGTTACTTTTAAATTACTTTCCACTTAAGAGGCATTAGAATAAGACAAAAATGTATGTTATCAATTGAAAGACATCTATTGCAGGATAAATCAATGTTAACATTTACATAGCTGGCTTTATGTGGATGTTAAATGTTACTTTATAGGGTTGGTTATATAGGCCTATTCTAACCCACCACTTTCTACTACATTTGCTAATATGCTTAAATTATTATTGCCTTTACATAAAAAAAAAACAGAATTGGAGTCGTTCCAATAAATGTTATATCCCTTGATCTTCACCAATAGGACTTGGACAATATGGAAGTATAGATCAGCCAAATTGTTTTACCTGAGCATGACACCAAAACTAAGGACTTATTAGCCAGCCATACTCCATTGTTTATGATTTTGTTGTCATGGAGGACTGATTGGGCTCATTGATTCGATTTGAAAAATAAATGCTGCGCTCATAGAATGGCCTGCTTTGAGCACCACTGAAAGTGCTATTTACATGTGAAAATGAATGCCATATGCTGCATTTGTTATAGGCCTATTGTTTAGCTTTTTGTTGGTGACATATCTTGATAATATGCAGCTGTTTAAAGGGCAAATCCACAGATGAAACAATAACAAAGCGGTCGCATCGCCTCTTTTTTGGTAAAAAGCTGAGCGATAGGCCTGCAGAAATGTAACCACTCTCAGATTAATAGACAGAGCTATGGATGCAAGGACTGACCATCCATGATGTCAAAATGATAGTTTTAGCCATGTTATGAGGCTAAACAGTGTGAGTTTACATTTACAATATTTCCAAACATTGAAGAAAAGCAAGCTTATATTTTGAGTTCGCATAGTGTGACAGTTGAACTAAGCTCATGGTGCATTTATAAGTTTTATTCTTTAAGAATCAATAGATATATACAGTGAGGGGAAAAAGTATTTGATCCCCTGCTGATTTTGTACGTTTGCCCACGGACAAAGAAACGATCAGTCTATAAATTTAATGGTAGGTTTATTTGAACTGTATATATATATATCTGTATTTATACAGTATGTATAATTTATACGTCCAAAAATGGATGTAGCAACTACAGATTGCCCCTTTAAGTCTATCAAAGTGAGTTTGAGAATGTGTCCATTAGGCCTATGGATTTTTAAATTTTATCAGCATGAATTGGATTGAGCAATAAAAGCCCTACTTTTATTCCATAATCTTGAATCTGCACTGTGCAGCTGTTGCAAGAGTGCATTTTTCACTGGTTGTCCACTGGTTTCAAAAACAATGATTGATAGGCAGCTTAAACTTCTTGAATTCAACCATTATTGGGTTCAAGTACAAATTTTGTGAACAACCATCCACAACAACCACAATCCGTAAGGCGCAAATAGCTAAATGAGAGAGCAGCAGTGTGATTCACATCAATATGCGCTATGTAGATATCAATAACAAGTGATATCAGTATCGCCGTAGACTAAACCACTGCTGTCATCCTTACCTCCAAGCGTTTATTCAAGTTGGATTATCAAGCCGACAGCAGTTGCACCATTGGAAGACATATCTTGGGCTGTAGCCTACAAAAGCCCATTCCTGCTCTTTTCCCACAATCCATCAAACACATTTTGTGTGTCATCATAGTGGTCTCTGACTTGTGGTCAGAGTCGCTCAGGTGGAACAAACTTAAACTTGCGCCTTTTTTCAAATATGTTTTTTTCTCGCAAACATTCTCTCTGAATTGATAAGTAATGCTTGTAGTAATCATGTAGCTTTTCATAAGTATCTGTCATCTGATTACAATATTTTAGCTGATAACGTAATGGATTACAGTTACCGTTTTTCTGTAATTACTTACGTTACTCCCCAATCCGTTACTCCCCAACCCTTTACTCCCTGACCCTGACAATGCAGTAATCAATCATTTTTTTACAAAAAATAACATAAGGTAGAACAAAAACACACAAGAATGTATAAAGCATACTATATACAGGTTCAGTAAGTTCCGGTACCAAATTTACAATGTGCAGGGATACTGGGAGTGAAAACGGTAGATTATGTATAGGGGTAAGGTGACTAGGCATCAGGATATATGATTAACAGAGTAGCAGCAGCGTATATGATTATTGTATGTGAGTGGGTGTGTTTGTGGCGAGTCCGTATAAATGCATGTGCATATTTTGTGTGTGTGAGCAAATGAGGAAGTGAGTGTTCTTCTGTGTGTTGGAGTGTCAGTGTGTGTGAGTGTGTAGAGCCCAGTGAGTGTGTATAAATAAAAAACAAGGGTCAATTCAGTCCGTCTAGCCATTTTGTTAGCTATTTTGTTAGCTATTTAGCAATCTTATGGCTAGGGGAAAGAAGTTGTACAGAAGCCTTTTAGTGTCAGACTTTATGCAGAGAGAACAGTATTGCTTGGGTTGATGGAGTCCTTAACAATCTTCCAGGCCTTCCTTTCACTCGCCCAATATATAAAGGTCCTGGACGGCAGGGATCTCGGCCCCAGTGATGTACTAGGCTGTCCGCACCACCCTCTGTAGCGCCATCTGATTGAGGGCGGTGATATTGCCATACCAAGCAATGATGCAGCCAAGATGCTCTTAATGGTACAGCTGTAGAATGTTTTGAGGATTTGAGGGCCCATACCAAACCTTTTCAACCTCCTGAGGGGGAAGAGGTGCTCTTGCGCGTGTGACTTGAACACAAAGGAACTTGAAGCTCTCGACCCACTCCACTGTAGCCCAGTCAATGTGGATGGTGGCATGCTAGCCCCCGTTTCCTGTAGTTCATGAGCACCTCCTTGGTATTACTAACGTTGAGGGAGAAGTTGCTGTTCAGGTGATCAGGCCTACCACCGTGGTCTTGTAAACAAAGTTGATGATGGTGTCGTGCATGGCCGTGCAGTCATGGGTGAACAGGCAGTGCACGAGGGGACTAAGCATACCTGTGGGGCCCCCGCATTGAGGGTCAGCTTGGTGGAGTTGATGTTGCCTACCCTTGCCACCTGGGGTCGGCCCGTCATGAAGTCCAGGATTCAACTGCAGAGGTTCAGTCCTAGTGTCCGAAGCTTGGTGATGAGCTTGGCAGGGACAATGCAATGATGTTGAATGCTGAGTTGTCAATAAAGAGCATTCTCAGAAAGGTATTCCTTTTATCTAGGTGGATAAGAGCTGTGTGGGGGGCAATTGAGATTGCATTGTCTATGGATCTTTTGGTGCGTTATGCAAATTGGAGTTGGTCTAGGGTGTCTGGGATGATGGAGTTGATGGTGAAGGAGACTTGTTGATGGAAGTTGGGCATCACGTGTCTTAATGACACAGAAAAGTAGCCTCCGGATGTAAATTTTCCTACTTATTTATAGCCTCATACAGTTCGTTAAGTGTTTGTTATTTCTCTTGTCCTGAGTTGGAATATATACAACAGTCACAATAACAGCTGAAAACTCCCTCGGGAGGTAGAAGGATCAGGATTTGACCATCAGGCATTCCAAGACTGGTAAACAGTGGGTCGACATGTGCACCACACTCGAGTCCACACACCAGTTGTTGTTGATAAATAGGCAAACCCCTCCCCATCTCTGACTCCACTGTCCTGTCTGCACAGTGAATGGAGAATCCATCGAGTTGGATAGCCATTGGGGGTATCTAGTCCAAGAGCCATGTTTCAGAAAATCCGAGAATATTACAGCTTTGAGAATCGGCGCCATTATAATTATAGAGCCTGGTAACACTGTGCTGTAAAGTGGAACGTGATAGGGAGCGAGCCTGCTATGGTTATATTAGATGGGATTTTGATAAATGTACTATCACTTTGTATATATTATTTTGGGGAAGCCCAAATGATTCTGAATTTGGGAAAGTGAAAACTATTTCTAAGATGCGTACTTTCACATTTTCCGAATGCACTTCCTTATTTAACCTGCACTGCTCGCGCACCAAATCTAAACGAACCTAAGGATTATTCATCTAAGGATTATTCTAGATCAGGGTTTCCCAAACTAGGGGTTGCAACCCCTGATTTGAAAATTGGGTCGCGAAAGAAAATTCACGCTTGATACATAGAGGGGTTACGTAAGTTTCCTCGGGTAGCCGCTAGACGTGGTTGTAATAAACAGGCTTCTGTTTACTTCCTACAAATGTGGCTCCCTCTTTTGAATGGTTTAAACTACACATTCTTATAACCCCATCACTGAAAGATAAGACTCTCAGGAACACGTATGTGCATACTGTTTCCCTTTACTTTGCCCATAAGCCGTTAGAACCAAGTGGACAAGAGTAGGCACTGAATCAGACTGCGGGGAAAGGAAGGGCAAAGGGGGATACCTAGACAGTTGTACAACTGAATGCCTTCAACTCAGATGTGTTTTCCGCATTTAACCCAACCCCTCAACATCAACGATGATGTTATTTTCTACACAGATCATACAACATTATTGGCTGATGATCTTCTGAATTTCCCAATGCCTTTCTGATGCATTTCAGTCACTTCAAACCATGCTCTCTTCATGTTGAAATACTGTCAGACTGATTTGTAATAGACAATAGTCATATCCCAAATTGGAAAAAGTATACATTGCCCGTTGATTATACAACTTTTTTTTACATGGGTATCAAAATAGGGAGAAGGGCCCAAAAAAATGAAGGAAACCCTGTGGTAGATGGTGATGGACTGAGAGATCAGCCATTTAAAACCAGAGGTTGTTTCATCTGCTACTGCCATAGGCTTTCATTCAAGTTCCATTCTGAGGAGCTGTGAAACGAGACAGTTTGACAGAGCCAGCTGGTGGGCGGGATTATGTTTAGACCAATCACAGGCCTGTCAGCCTGGACGAGAAGTGCAAATGCACCCCACCTTCATTGTCTAAAATACATACCCTGGTTGTTTGTCTGAGAAATGAATATGGAGTAACCTGTTGTGTTTTCTTCCATTCAGTCTATTGACCTCGAAGATCAAAGTAGTCATCTATTCAAACCACAATTTCTGCTTTATTATGGTCTTTAACAGATGTGGATTTAATTGAGTTATGTCTATCATATTTTACAGTGCAAGCCCTTTACAACTGGATTAAAGGGGTGAATCAGATTTAGACTAGATTTTTATTTCTGAGCTCTACAGCGCTGAGCGATTAGTGCTTTTTGAGGTTGGTTAGGTTTCAGTTTGATTTAAAAAAAAAAAAAAATCACGGTTTTCAAATCACGTTTTCCTTTTTTAATTTTTTTTACATTAAATGCACTATGCATTATGTGGATTGAATGCTGTGACAACACGGCATAGCATAATTAATAAGAGTCCCACGATGGTAGTGACTACCCATTACTGCTTATCACTTATTACATGTATTACTTCATCACGAGACATCATCTCTATAGAGCTGCTGGCTTTGATGTTTGACAAAATCAACTGTTTTAGTAGTTCTTCAAAGTATATAAGGCATACTTTTGACAGCTGGATACCAACTCTCTGTGTATTCTCTAGTCTGGAGACCTCGCGAAGCAACTCCTCTCTATCCCTCTCAATCATGCATTCTTCTGTCTCTTTTACATAGCAGTTGTAAAAAAGAAACACAATACTCATTGTATTTAATTACCATGTTTTCTGCACTAAACCATGTAGCATATTGGCCTCTATGAAACTATAACTCCCCGCAACAGCGTTTCCCAAACTCGGTCCTCGGGACCCCAAGTTTGGTTTGATGGCCCAACACTACACAGCTGATTGAAATCATCAAAGCTTGATGATTAGTTTATTATTTGAATCAGCTGTGTAGTGCTAGGGCAAAAACCAAAACGTGTTCGGGAAACCCTGTCCTACTACATTGCATAGTTCAGGTTTGATCTGATTTATCTCTAGAGAAACTACTCATTGTGTGCATTGAGTTCACAAGAAAAAAGAAGAACAAAATGGAATTCAAATCATTTAACTGACCTAGGTCAATTGGTTGTTGAAAAAAAGAAAAATAACTGGAATTTCTGTTAACTGCTCAGCACTAGAGATCTAGCAAACATAGTTTGAAGTCTGTCTTATGCCAATGTGTTTGTTCTTCAAACCTCAATCAGCAATGTAGAATACCAAAACTAAAAGCACAGAAACACAATCAAGAATACAGGCCTACAGTTTTATAATCCAATAAATACAGCTAGTGATGCAACTGCTGTTTTCATTGCCTGGGTACCCAAACTCCTTGCTCCGGCCAAACTCTATGCCAAGCCCACAGACGTTAGTTTCTCTGCAACAAGTCTGGAACTGAGGACCTCCCCGATGATTTCTAGAACACGAATGCATTCTAACCGCTCTGATTGGTCCAGAAACCGATGGGTTGGGCCAGAGCCAGAACACATGTGGGTAAAGGAGCGTTTCAAAAATGTTCCATTCTCTTTGATACTCTGATTGGTTAGAGATGACCCAATCGATGATGACTTTGTTTTGTACAACACCCTTCACCTTGACGTCACAACAAACAACTGAACAACATACAACGACTGAAGTATGTAGAGAACATAGAGCAGCGGAGGAATTCAGTTTGTGTCGTCAGGCAACTGTTGGTGCTATTTTAGGTGTCACTTTCTTTACTTGTACTGCCTCCGAGAGGTGGTTGCTAAGTGGTTGTCAATTCTCAGTAAACAAATCAAATGCAACACTGCCATTCCTCACCAGTTGCCACAGCCATCACTAAAAACATCAATGCAGTTTGAGAGCCAAGCAAATAAAAGCTGTATCCTTATTACAGGCATATTAACGGCAAATTGATTTTGCCTGGAATAAAGGTCACGATAAATGGTTTGTGTGAGCCGCTAGCTCCGCTATTTATTAGCTCTCCATCTATAATCTAGCAAATTACCGCCACCGTGCCTTTCAGAGGGGCAAAGCGAATGGGAAGCCAGCTGGTAGGAAAGGGAAGACACTTTTTAAAATGTCAAATCATGGATTATGTGTCAGAGACTGACAAAATAGATGGTGCTTTAGATATTGGTTTGCTATTGTCTGATAAATTAGCCTCATTGGCTATAAAGCTCAGAGCTTTTTATATGTTACACCCTCCCCACCCTTCGCTTAGGAAGTTGGCTTTGAGACAAGAGGTTTCTCTTAGAGTTGGCACAGTGTCAGCATCATTATTATCTCTTATAGCTGCTGTTATTGTTATGATATGTGGCTAATAAGGATGGGGGGAAGGGGAGACCTATTTGATTGTAATAGAGAGGGGCTGGATAGACCACAAAACCAATGCTATTGAATGTGGTCAAATCAAATCAAATCAATGTGGTAAATGTGGTAAATGTGGTAAATGTAGGCCTTGAGGTGCGTGTGTGTGCGTGCATGCATTTGCATAAATGTTTGCCCTCTGTGTGTGTGTGTGTGTGTGTGTGTGTACCTGTGATATCTGAGCAGTAATGCAGAACAACCCCTATGTTTTAATGGGCTCTGCTGGCCTCACTCAGTTTTGACCAACTGGATGCATTTGTCATAGTAACACGACCCCCGTCCACAACCCACCGAATTGCAGCAATTGCAGCTGGGGTGTCAGCGGCAACCGGACTCCACGGATGACTCCATCTCTCATCCAAATGATGCTGAACACACACGGTCATAAGGGAGATGCAGGACAGAGAGAAGAGGGAAGGAGAGAGTAGAGAAGAACATCTCCTATCTCCTATAAGGACAACTCCAGGGAAATCCTAGCACTAGAACTACCCTAGAGCTACCACTTGGGTAAAAAACAAGCAATTAATGCGGCAATTATCGACAGTGTATGTGCAACGCATTTACATTCACATTTGCACCTTTTATTATCCCTTAGCGCGATAAATGTGAATTGGCTAAGGCAATTACTGGGAGAGCTCTGAATATTTTATTTCAGGCTGTGTCGGCCAAGGGCTGTGAGTTTGGGTTTTGCCTTGAAGCTGTATTTCATTTCAGTTCCCTAATTGTCTGATTTTAGCCCTAGCCTGGATGCACATGTATGGTCCTGTAGAACACACTGTTAAAATCACAATTTTTACTCACAGGCAGACTGATTGTGGTATACTGATGTCAGTAGTACCCTGTTATATCATAGGGATCATAGCAGATATGGCAGCTGCTCAGCATGTGAACGTAAGGCGCTACA
The DNA here is from genome assembly GCF_018296145.1 of Oncorhynchus tshawytscha. Classification (NCBI taxonomy): domain Eukaryota; kingdom Metazoa; phylum Chordata; class Actinopteri; order Salmoniformes; family Salmonidae; genus Oncorhynchus; species Oncorhynchus tshawytscha. The sequence goes on along the minus strand of NC_056438.1, from coordinate 51,141,724 downwards.
GAGGGTAGTGCGAACGGCCCAGTGCATCACTGGGGCCAAGCTTCCTGCCATCCAGGACCTATATAATAGGCGGTGCCAGAGGAAAGCCCAAGTTATAGACTGTTTTCTCTGCTGCCCCACGGCAAGCGGTACCGGAGCACCACGTCTAGGACCAAAAGGCTCCTCAACAGCTTCTACCCCCAAGCCATTAGACTACTGAACAATTTATAAAAATCGGTATTTACATTGACCCCCCTCTTTTGTACACTGCTGCTACTCGCTGTTTGTTTGTTCCCTACGCATAGTCACTTCACCCCCACCTACATGTACAGATTACCTCAACTAGCCTGTACCCCTGCACACTGACTCAGTACCGGTGCCCCCTGTATATACTCGTTATTGTTATTCTTATTGTGTTACTTTTTATTTTAGTCTACTTGGTAAATAATTTCTTCTTGAACTGCACTATTGGTTAAGGGCTTGTATGTAAGTAAGCATTTCACTGTAAAGTCTACACTTGTTGTATTCGGCACATGTGGCAAATAAAGTTTGATTTGATTTGAGATATGGCAGAGTGTCTGCATGAGTGTGTGCGTGTGTTAGTGTGTTTGCACAAGTGTACCTTCTGTGTGCATCTGCAAGTGTGTGTGCACTGTGCACGCTTGCATTTGTGTCTGTGTGCATGCGTGTACATTATGTGTGTACGAGGGCCTATTGTGCACAGATGTCCCATTGCTGTTATTGAAGATGATGAAGGGGCTTTCTGTGTGTGAGGATATCACTCATGGAACACTTATGAATCAAAGTGACACATGCTGGTAATTGAATATGTGTTTAGTACCATCTTAAAACAAAACAGTGTAAATCAACTAGAGGCCAGAAAACCAAAGGAGAGCCTCCTTTGATTGGCTTTCAAATGTGTACTGCTTTTTCAAATGATCCATGTCTTTATGTATGGAGATAAGGTCAGGAGTGTGAAGTCACAAGCCCTGCTGGTCGGTTATTATGTAGAAACCTAGTGGTGCCCAAAGTCCTGGTCTGCTCTAGAAAGCCTATGTAAATTACAATTGGGCATCCCGAGTAGCTCAGTGGTCTAAGGCACTGCACCGCAGTGCTAGCTGTGCCACTAGAGATCCTGGTTCTGTCGCAGCCGGCCGCGACCAGGAGACTATGCTAGGCACACAATTGGCCCATCGTTGTCCGGGTTAGGGGAGGGTTTGGCCGGCAGGGATGTCCTTGTCCCATCGCGCTCTAGCCACTCCTGTGGCGGGCCGGGCGCATGAACGCAGACACGGTCACCAGGTGTACGGTGTTTCCTCTGACACATTGGTGTGGCTAACTTCCAGGTTAAGTGGGCATTGTGTCAAGAAGCAGTGTGGCTTGGTTGGGTTGTGTTTCAGAGGACGCATGGCTCTCAACCTTCGCCACTCCCGAGTCCATATGGGAGTTGCAGCGATGAGACAAGACTGTAATTACCAAGTGAATACCATCAAATTGGGGAGAAAACAATCGGGAGAATGGCCCCCCAAAAATGTCTTATGATGAAGTTCGATCCCCACTGAATTATTTTAAAGTTTGCTACAAATCGAGATATTCAATTAATTAGTGATCCATTCCAACTACTACATTTGTCGTCACACAGGGCCACGCGATGACACAGACCAATCACGGCCTGGCAGGCTACGAGAAGGCTCGTGTCCTCATGCCATAGATGTTACGGTTGACTCTCTCAGGCAGGATGAAAACGACTACATCGACAATGATCCTTTGCTAATTACGGCCACTTTCACCGTGATCCAATTTTTTGCTGCCGTTCAACCCCATTCAGCAATATGGTGTGCTTCAAATTAAAATACTTCCGGATTCATGCGTCGTCAAGAGTTTCCCATAGCGCTGACATCATCCACTTATTCCTATCACTATGTATTGCTTATGATGATGATGGTGTCTATGATGTCTATGGTTGTACTACAAACTACAATTATACTAAGGCCTTTTTTCCTTGCTATTTTCAACAAGTTCATACACTTCACCAATTCCTACTCAAGCACATGTCTACCCACATACTCTGCACCTGGAGACAAACAGTACACATCAGGACACGTACAGTAGGCCTATGCACACAGACTCAAACAACAGTCCCCAAGGACCAATCGAGTTGTCAGCATGCTGCTTTCCACATGACCAAGCCCTGATGTCTGGAAAAATAAAAACCTTCAGAAGCTTTCAGAAAGCCACATCTTCCTTTCCTCCCTAGAGGATGGAGGGATGAGCTCTATCTCTTTCTCTCTCCTCCAGCTCCCTGACCTCTGACCCAGGAAGTCTAATTAGTGTGTGGCGACTCTTTAATGTGGAAAACGAGGAGAAATGCAGAGCCATGGATATGCAGATGAGGAACACTGGGTACCCCGCCTTCGGCTGTGTGAATCACTGTGATGTTTGGAGAGTCGGAGTCAAGGTCCTGGGCATGTGGAGAGTGGGGATGTGAGTGTTTGAGGCAGTCAGAGCACTCCCTTAATCAGCGATGGAGCAGCTGTCTTTCTCTTTAACAAGTAGAGAAGAAATTATGAAAACTATGAGACAACTAATAGAAAACTAAGCTAACCATCCATTTAATTACTCACATTTCAGCAGTCTGAATGAATCAAGCAATTTCCCATCTATTAATAAAGCCAACATTTGGCAACATCAAACTAACCATTCCAAGAATACTTTCAATATGCTCATCAGACAACTACTGTACTCCAAGACTAAACAAACAGAACAGTATGAATGGTGAGGGACCTGTCACAAACAGGATATGAGGTAGGCCCTAGAGATGATGCAATATCGAATGACTGCTCATCTGTTTACCGATCATAACGTGTGTTCATTTAACTACAGGCAAAATACCCTCAGTAGATTAAACTGCATTGATCGGTGTGATGTCAGGCAAAAGCAAGACAGCTGCTGCCAACTTGTCAAATAAATGCTGACATATTTATTAGTTTCCATCACTCATTCGACAGAAATGTATAGTTTGAAGATCCATCAAACAAATTAAGTTCTAGATGTAATCATATTAATATTGGCATCAGCAAAATGGGTGCATTTAAGACCACATAATGTTACAAAGTGCAGTAAACAAAAGAATAATCCACATTTGCTATGATTTACTATTATTATAGCTTTGGGTAGCACTTAAAAAAAACAATAGCAACAATATGACCTCACTTGTTATAACCAGCAAAATAAGTACAAATACTTTTTGTTTCATAAACACAGAATTTGTACACGAGAGAACATTCTTCAGTAGAATAAATTGTTACCACAGGGAGTGTCCACCAGCCCAATGCTAATGAACACTCTAATCAAGTCCTAGTACCTCTATTTCCATGTTTCAAAAACTCTCCACGCACTACAAAGGCCTTGCTAAAGAGCACATATTTGCATATTACCTTGCCAGACAGCCAATTACAGCGAGATATTATTTGTTGTTCCATTTTTCTATTTCTGCGGACTGGCTTCTGTAAAACTATCAGCGGTGAGGAGGATGCATATTCATGACTTTGCTCTCTCGCAGAACCATTAGTGTTGCCATTAACATGGAATGAAGAGGAGTTGGAAGGCCCAACCAGAGGTGTCATGCCCATAGGGGGCAGAGGGTCATGTGCCCCCTCAGATTTGTCCTATTTAAAAATATATACAGTGCCTTCGTAAAGTATTCAGACACCTTGACATTTTCCACATTGTTAGGTTACAGCCTTATTCTGAAATTGATTAAATTGTTGTTGTGTTTCTACACACAATACCCCATAATGACAAAGCAAAAACAGGTTTAGAAATGTTTGCTATTTATTAAAAATGAAAAATGAAATGTAACATTTACATAAGTATTCAGACCCTTTACTCAGTACATTGTTGAAGCACCGTTGGCAGCAATTATAGCCTCAAGTCTTCTTGGGTATGACTCTAAAAGCTTGGCACATCTGTATTTGGGGAGTTTCTCCAATTATTCTCTGCAGATCCTCTCAAGCTCTGTCAGGTTGGATGGGGACTGTTGCTGCACAGCTATTTCAGGTCTCTCCAGAGATGTTCAATAGGGTTCAAGTCTGGGCTCCCAAGGACATTCAAAGACTTGTCTCGAAGCCACTCCTGCATTGTCTTGGCTATGTGCTTCGGGTCGTTGTCCTGTTGGATGGTGAACTTTCGCCCCAGTCTGAGGTCCTGAGCACCCTGGAGCAGGTTTTCATCAAGGATCTCTCTTTACTTTGCTTCATTCATCTTTGAATTGAACCTGACCAGTCTCCCAGTCCCTGACGCTGAAAAACACCCCCACAGCACGATGCTGCCACCGCCATGCTTCACCGTAGGGATGGTGCCAGGTTTCCTCCAGATGATGCATTTGGCATTTAGGCCAAAGAGTTGAATCTTGGTTTCTTCAGACCAGTTAATATTGTCTCTCATGGCTGAGAGTGTTTAGGTGACCTTTGGCAAACTCCAAGAGAGATGTCATGTGCCTTTTACTGAGGAGTGGCTTCCATCTGGCCACTCTACCATAAAGGCTGATTGGTGAGGAGAGGTCCTTCTCCTCTGATTGCTCAAGGTCCTTTTCCTCTGATTGCTCAGTTTGGCCTGGCGGCCAGCTCTAGGAAGAGTCTTGGTGGTTCCAAACGTCTTCCATTTAAGAATGATGGAGGCCACTGTGTTCTTGGGGACCTTCAATGTTTCAGAAATATTTTGGTACCATTCCCCAGATCTGTGCCCCGACACAATCCTGTCTTGGAGCTTTACAGACATTTCCTTTTACCTCTTGGCTTTGTTTTTACTCTGACATCCATTGTCAACTGTGGGACCTTATATAGATTCGTGTGGACTCCAAATATGTCTAAAAATCTGTTTTCACTTTGTCATTATGGGGTATTGTGTGGAGATTGCTGATTATATATATATATTTTTTTTTTAATCAATTTTGGAATAAGGCTGTAACGTAACAAAATGTGGAAAAGGTCAAGGGGTCTGAACACCAGTCCCAACGCCAACAGTGAAGAGGTGACTCCGGGATGCTGGCCTTCTAGTTAGAGTTGCAAAGCAAAAATCAGACCGGCCAATAAAAAGAAAAGATTAAGATGGACAAAATAACACAGACACTGGATAGAGGAAGATTGGAATAAAGTGTTATAGACAGACAAATCTATGTTTGAGGAGTTCAGATCACAAAGAAGAACATTCGTGAAATGCAGAAAAAATGAAAAGATGCTGGAGGAGTTCTTGATGCCATCTGTCAAGAATGGAGAAGACAATGTAATGGTTTGGGGGTGCTTTGGTGGTGGTAAAGTGGGAGATTTGTACTGGGTAAAAGGATCTTGAAGAAGGAAAGATATCACTCCATTTTGCAACGCCATGCCATACCCTGTGGATGGCGCTTAGGGTACTATGGTGTTGAATGGTATTCCTCTTGTCTAGATGGGATAGGGCACTGTGCAGCGTTATGGCGATTGCATTGTCTGTTGACCTATTGTGGCGGTAAGCAAATTGAAGTGGGTCTAGGGTGACAGGTAAGGTTGAGGTGATATGACCAGAAGACCGCTCCGTCTATCTCTTCTCTGGCGGCATTGTTTTGGGTCAGCCTCTGGAATCATTTCAAATGGCCTGGGTAGTTCAGACAAAGGATCCGCTTCAGGAAAGTCGCATTACTGGTCGCAGTGCTGGTAAGTTGATATCTAATAGTTCTTCCCGGCTGTATGTAATAACACTTAAGATTTTCTGGGCTAGCAATGTAAGAAATGATACATAAAAAAAGGTTTCTTAAGGACTAGAAGCGAGGCAGCCCTCTTTGTCGACGCCATCTTGATAGCCATTTCAGGCTATCAATCCAAGTTAGAGTAGTTAGCTTGTCTAACTATCTGAGCTGGCATGCCTTCTGGCAAGTTTGGAAGACTTAGAAAAGCAAGAAATAACTAAGGCTAGATTTAGACAGGCAGCCCAATTCTACAATTTTTTTCACTAATTGGTATTTTTGCCCAATCAGATCAGTTCTGAAAAATATCTGATGTGACAAGATCTCAGGAGACTGGGAGCGAGCTACCTGTACTTGGAACTGTTACTCACACTTCACACAGAGCATAATATACACTTTACACTGAGTCAGTAGTAGGAGAGAGTTGATTAATCCGAAGAAGGAAAATGAAAGAGTTCTACAGTGAGCTATCGAGTGGAGGTTCTGTACGTAAGTGGGTCTAGATGTAATGCTGCACTAATGAGCACTTATGATGGACTACTGTATAAAAACGTCCATAAGGTGTTGTAATTGTATTGAATCACCTGAACCATACCGGGTCACTATTTAGAGCCTTTCTTTTTAGCTTTGAATTCATCGTCAGATTCCACATGGTTAGAATTTCTACACAGTTTTCACCAGAGATCCAACTTCTCTCCTTTTCCCACTTCACCTCTCCAACTCTCAAATCAATGAATGTTCTGCCCAGCGGGTGGAGAGTATTTGGGCTTTGCAAAGTTACTAACCCCTCTAAATCGACTGAGGTAATATAGTGGATTAAATATTGACCATTCGGAGGGCGATCAGCTTATTAAATACCTGCCCTTGTTAAATCAGCCTAACAGAGCAGCATGAAACATTTATAGTGTAGGATTTCTAGTCGGGCACCATTTACATAGACTCTGAAAGGCATTCGACGAGGCCTTCCAAATTATTGATGGGGAAAAATGACATAAAAGATTTCATTACATCTTGTAGTGAATGAAGAATTTATGAAACTCCGACTGAGGCTGAGCGCTCATCCCATGCTAATGATAAGCTATGATTAAGATTTTACAAGCCCTCTTTAATATGGCTATTATCTATTTACAGAGTACCCATGTCAGTTGCTGGAGAGTAGAAGAGTTTGAGACAATTGTTCTATATTTGTGTGGTTGTATAAATGGCCCAGAGTTTTTTGAGTTTTTCTGATCATATGACAAGGAATTAGGGTCCCTATTTACTGCCGCAACTTCCTAAACAGCATATGCAAAAGAAAGATTAATCTAAGAAATTTATGCCAGTAGTATAATAAATGAATTACTTCATTGGGGAAATGTTTGTTTTATGTTTCATTCTTTGGATTATATCCAAGGAACCAATCGGGTCAATTCGAATTGAAGGCTGTCAATTCAGGAAGTGATTTTAATACAAAATGTAAATATTTGTTAAATAAATAGCTTGTACTCCTCAGTTTATGGAGAAGTCATTGAAAATAGATGCTGTTCTTTCAAATATTTAATTGTTATTTAAGTTTACTTCCTGAATTGACTGCCTTCAATTCAAATTGACCCCGGTGCTGGAACCAACCACTATTGAATCACAAAAACAGAATATTAGTTCATTTGCACATTTTACACCCGACTGGAGATGTGAAAGACCATTGGTTTAATGAAATCTTCAAATGAGCCATTTGAGAGCCCTGTGTGGGTAGCATGCATGTTGGAAATTATTTCATTTGGTAATGTAATAATGTCATGCCTCTAAAACAGGCTTATCTCTGTATAGCTCCTCTGACACTTTCCTGGCTACAGTTCTATACAACATAATACTTAGGTCACTTTAGAGTCTCGCTTCCGCCTCTTGATTGACAGTGTGCCAGCAGAATCATAATCCTCTGACAATACACTCATTACTAACAGTTCAAAGCCAGGGAACTGCCAAAGTAGAGCTGCTAATTCTTCTTCCATGGAATCATCCCAAATTTAACCCTATTTCCTATATAGTGCACTGCTTTTGACCAGGGACCATATGGCTCTGGTCAAAAGTAGTGCAAGAGGTAGGGAATAGGGTGTTATTTGAGACACACTGTTTGTCCGTACTGGAAACCTGTTTACTTAATAGTCTTAATTAAAAAGCTACTCAGCTCTGCACAAACACGTCCCCGAGTGGGCCCCGTTAATCAATTAAAAGCAAATTTGTCTGGGCGCTTAATAACCAACAAACGCCTCGTCAGAGAAATATGGCAGGTGTTGACAGGTATACACTAATCAGTTAAGAAAAGGAGAAAAGAAATGACAAAATCAAACAAAGGAAGTAAAATAAAGAGGGAGAAATAAAGGGATGAGTGTCAGAGGTCTGATGCCCACTCTCTCACGTAGCCTCCTCTTTTTCTCTCATCCCTCTCTCTTTCTCAGGGGCTGATCACAGTAGAAATGAAGCACTAGCACACACATCTGTCTTTCATTGAAGCTAAAAGTAGAGGGAGAATACAAAGAGTTCAATAGTTCACCTTGACTGGACTTGACGTGCGCTTTGTAACTTTGTTGCGCCTCCTTAGTCATCATTCATCTCACACTGTACTTCCATTTCTATCTCTCTCCCTCAGTCCCTCACTCCCTTTCAATCACACTCTTTCTCAGTCATTGTCGATGTTTGTCTTTCCCTCTCACCTTCACGTCTCTCTCCCTCTTCTCCTCTCTCCCTCTTCTCAGCTGGTGAATGTCGAGGAGGAGTAGAGGAGAGATGCGCAGGCACAGTTAGTCAAGGCCAGATGAAGATGTAATGGCTCAGCCCGCGACTCCCCCGCGGTGACATGGACATTGATGGTCCCTTATAAAACAGACAATTAAGTACGCAGGGGCCCAGCTCTCCCCCTGATCCCTCTCACACACAGGCCACTGCACAGGCAGGCTACAGCCTTTAATAGCCATATGTGATCCAGCGTATCCTGTGGGACTCCAGCCTCCCTGGAGTCTATAGAGTGCAGGGAAGCATGGGGACGTATTGTGCGCTACATCTGTGCATTTGCCAATGGGAAAAGCAGCTCAGTTGGGATTGTGAATGCATAGCCGCTGGAAGTACAGGTAACTAGGCAACAGAATGGATAATGAGCAGCAGCGTATGTGATGAATCAAAGGAGTTAGTGCAAAGGGGGTTCCATGCAGATAGTCCAGCTAGCTATTTGGTTAATGCCTTCTTCACTGTGTTGGTGTATATTAACAGTGTTGTCCTACCACACTGCCTTACACACACAAGCACGCCTTTCTGGGCTCTTTTAGAAGGCCATTTAGGCTTGGCTTTTGTCGACCATGGCAACAGTGGTCATTATGGCGGGTATAGTGACTGAGAGTGACCTGGTAGGCCCTGGCACCGCGGGTGCCACTCATCCTAGAGAATACTCAGGTGGCACACTATGAGAGACGTCATACTGGCAGGGCCTTTGTACTCACTGGGGATGACACGTAGTTACTCTTTTAATCTTTCTTTATGTCTTTTTTCCTTTCATTCTTTTTCTGTCCTCCATTAGTTTATCAGTCCAGCTCTCAGGGAAAAATCCTGCTTTTGTCTCTCTCATATGCATACACACGTGTGCATAGGACTACACCTTTGTGCTTACATCAATGACTCTCTCTTTGAGTACATAATATATGCCATTTAGCAGACACTTTTTTTTGTACAGTCATGCTTGCATGCATTTTATGTATAGGTGGTCCCGGGAATCAAACCCACGACCCTGGCATTACAAGGGCCATGCTCTACCAACTGAGCTACAAAGGTCCACAAGGCAACTGGTCATTACATGACAAAGGCAACTATTTCGTTCAGAAAATACACAATTGTCTTTCGTTCATTCTTCCCTTCTCATCACAGATTCTCCAAAAGACATCTTCCAATTGTATACCTGCATGTCCTACCTTATACCATATACCTTATACCATGATCCAGGCTTGCACACAGCACTCTAACTCTCTAGTGAACTGAGCCTCAGCTTCTGTGTTACATTACCACATATTGTATCTCTCATCTGGTCTCTCTCTCTCTCTGCTCTCCCCATCGCTGTCAGACTATCTTCTGAAAGCTGTTCCGTACTTGTTTAATGCTGAGCTCACATTTAAAAGCTGAGCAGAAAGTGATGTGATATACCTACAAAGATCAGGAGCCTTGGAGGTACACTCTGTTAACACATTCATCATTGTCTCCCGTGGTGCAGCCATCCCACCCCTGAAACACTGTCACGAGAATGTGTATGTGGCCGAGCGAATGCATGCACACGCACAACATAGGGTACATTGCAGGTAGCCTAGTGGTTCGGACTAGTCACTAAAAGGTTGCAAGATCGAATCCTTGAGCTGACAAGGTAAAAATCTGTCTTTCTGCCCCTGAACAAGGCAGTTAACCCACTGTTCCTAGGCTGTCATCAAAAATAAGAATTTGTACTTAACAGACTTGCCTAGTTAAATACATAAAAAATATGTGTATGTATTGTACCTACATCTATCTCTCTCTATAACAGATTATACCTGAAAGTATGACAAGTACATAAGTCAACAGCCCATTAACATGGCAATGCCTTCCAGCAAATGAACAGATACAATGACCTATTCTGTGTCAGAACAGAATTGTCAAATGCACAATGGATTCCTCAGTTTGGTGAATTGTGTGTGTGCGTCCAGGGTATCACCAGGCTCTCCAGAGCTGTTTGTGTAGCAGGTGGTCCAAGCAGGGGTGTGTAAATAAAGAGAACACTCAAAGCTGTCAGGACCATGCCAACCTTCCTGTACCCTCGGCAAGAATGACACTTCCTCCTCAGCGCTTACTGGTGGATCTCCGTGTCTAGTGTTGGCTAGAGATTTACATGACAGCCAGTGGGATATTAATGCACTATAGTGTGCTCAAGAGAGCTATTTATAACAGTGACGGGCATACGCAGGTGGTCAGACTTCAGGTGAGTGGAAAATGCTAGTGCCTCGTCTGTGAGAAGAGACAGTTGTAATTTGTGCTCATGTATATAAATTGATGTTATCTCTGGTTTTACACTCCCTCCATCACACAGGGACATCCCGTTTTCGTATTAGGCATTTAGAAAGGGCTGGATTAGGGTGATAAGAAATAGGTCTCATTGTGTTCATCCTGTGTTTATTTGTTAGCCTCCCTCTGACCTGAAATACACAGTTATAGACCTACCGAGGGCTGCAATTTCAGCTAAGCGTGTGTCACATTTCAATGTTTCAGTTGGGCATTCTAAAAGTGAACCAAGACCCCTCTCAGAACAATGTGTACTTTATTTTTCACTTTGCAAGCCTTTCACTGTACCGTGCGCACTTGACCAATCCGCCCTACACACTGTTTGGGTTTTGTATTAACTCCACATGATAAAGTATGTATCATGGATTAGTAAATATCTTATTCATCATTACTCACACATTTGTAAATATTAATAACCTAGTTATTCACACATGTATAATCAACTTTTAAAGTGTATAAGATAATTCATGAGATGTTTAAATGGTCTTTATAAACCATTTACTAATCTTTAGTTACTTTTTTTTGTTGCTTGGCCTCAACTAAAGCACGGGCTATTTATACTTTATAAATGTCTTGAGGGACCAGTGTAAATTCCCACAAAAAGATGGAGATGCCATTGGTAGACATTCCAGCAGCTCCTTAAAGGTCTCTAAATGGCCCATAGAACATATATATATTTTTTTTGTACCTTTATTTTACTAGGCAAGTGAGTTAAGAACAAATTCTTATTTTCAATGATAGCCTAGGAACAGTGGGTTAACTGCCTGTTCAGGGGCAGAACGACAGATTTTGTACCTTGTCAGCTCGGGGATTTGAACTTGCAACCTTTCAGTTACTAATCCAATGCTCTAACCACTAGGCTACCCTGCCGCCCCTCAATGGTTAAACAATAAGCACACAATAAAGAGGATGTTTAAGAAAATATATTGAACATTTTATTCCAGAACAGTCAGACTGCTGAGTAAAATAATATGTATTGTCCCAAAATGCTAACATAAGCAATTCTTGCCAATGACTTTTCCTCCAAACCAAAGTGTGGATTGCAGTCACTCCTTAGAGTAGTCTAATCTCGGTTAACCCAGACCTAAAAATCTAGCGTCATTTGGTAAACAGCGTGATTCATTTCTTGGTTCAAACGTGTTAGAAATTGTGAGTTCTGTTTTGTAAAGTCTCCACCCTAAAATATACTGCCAACGGGTCGGATCCCATTCAATCCGTCCCGCAGGTGATTTAAGTTTGTTTTTTAAGGAAACATCTTGATCGACATTAAAATGACTAAAACAAAATCGTAACTGTGTTGAAATGATGATGGACCTACGTTTATAGTCTTTTCAATTCACCCAGCTTGCTATCAGTCATCAAAACAGACAATGCATTGAATATTCTAACAGCGGTGGATAGAGGACTATTTTTAGAAAATGTTGATGGGGAGGAAATATACTACATTTTTAAATGCATCCCCCCGGACCTCTGTGAAGACCGTAAGCGACCCGCTGTGCAGAATGTGTTTGACATCCGTGTCCTATGCATTCCATCCCATTGCGACAGATTCTACACGAGAGATTAACATGTTGTGTCATCGTTCTTATGTTGATTTTGTCCATCCACACCAGATATGCAGGTTAAAATATCAAAACCAACTGTGAACCAACTACAGTGGGGAGAACAATATTTGATACACTGCCGATTTTAGAGGTTTTCCAACTTACAAAGCATGTAGAGGTCTGTAATTTTTTATCATAGGTACACTTCAACTGTGAGAGACGGAATCTAAAACAAAAATCCAGAAAATCACATTGTATGATTTTTAAGTAATTAATTAGCATTTTATTGCATGACATAAGTATTTGATACAACAGAAAAGCAGAACTTAATATTTGGTACAGAAACCTTTGTTTGCAATTACAGAGATCATATGTTTCCTGTAGTTCTTGACCATGTTTGCACACATTACAGCAGGGATTTTGGCCCACTCCTCCATACAGACCTTCTCCAGATCCTTCAGGTTTCGGGGCTGTCGCTGGGCAATACAGGCTTTCAGCTCCCTCCAAAGATTTTCTATTGGGTTCAGGTCTGGAGACTGGCTAGGCCACTCCAGGACCTGGAGATGCTTCTTACGGAGCCACTCCTTAGTTGCCCTGGCTGTGTGTTTCGGGTCGTTGTCATGCTGGAAGACCCAGCCACGACCAATCTCCAATGCTCTTACTGAGGGAAGGAGGTTGTTGGCCAAGATCTCGCAATACATGGCCCCATCCATCCTCCCCTCAATACGGTGCAGTCGTCCTGTCCCCAGAAAAGCATGCCCAAAGAATGATGTTTCCACCTCCATGCTTCCCGGTTGGGATGGTGTGTTTGGGGTTGTACTCATCCTTCTTCTTCCTCCAAACACGACGAGTGGAGTTTAGCCCCAAAAGCTCTATTTTTGTCTCATCAGACCACATGACCTTCTCCCATTCCTCCTCTGGATCATCCAGATGGTCCTTGGCAAACTTCAGACGGGCCTGGACATGTGCTGGCTTGAGCAGGGGGACCTTGCGTGTGCTGCAGGATTTTAATCCATGACGGCGTAGTGTGTTACTAATGGTTTTCTTTGAGACTGTGGTCCCAGCTCTCTTCAGGTCATTGACCAGGTCCTGCCGTGTAGTTCTGGGCTGATCCCTCACCTTCCTCATGATCATTGATGCCCCACGAGGTGAGATCTTGCATGGAGCCCCAGACCGAGGATGATTGACCGTCATCTTGAACTTCTTCCATTTTCTAATAATTGCTCCAACAGTTGTTGCATTCTCACCAAGCTGCTTACCTATTGTCCTGTAGCCCATCCCAGCCTTGTGCAGGTCTACAAATTTAACCCTGATGTTCTGACACAGCTCTCTGGTCATGGCCATTGTGGGGACGTTGGAGTCTGTTTGATTGAGTGTGTGGACAGGTGTCTTTTATACAGGTAATGAGTGGAGAACAGGAGGGCTTCTTAAAGAAAAACTAACAGGTCTGTGAGAGCTGGAATTCTTACTGGTTGGTAGGTGATCAAATACTTATGTCATGCAATAAAGTGCAAATGAATACTTAAGAATCATACAATGTGATTTTCTGGATTTTTGTTTTAGATTCTGTCTCTCACAGTTGAAGTGTACCTATGAAAAGAATTACAGACCTCTACATGCTTTGTATGTCGGAAAACGTGCAAAATCAGCAGTGCATCAAATACTTGTTCTCCCCACTGTATATTCATTTGGGTGGCATGTTGGAACGCACAAGAAACATGAATAGACATTTGTTTGTCCTGGGAGAAGAACATTGCGTTGTTATTTTACCTGACATGCATTGTCCTCTTTTTAGCTGGTTCTTCGTAGAATTTTGACCACAGGGTCCAAATCAGGTGTTTCTCAACATCGGGTGTTTCTGTTCATTTATCCACAGATAAAAAGGGAAACCTAGTTAGTTTTTTAGTTAGTTACCTTTAATTCATCTCTCCTCATTTGTCTTTCAAGCATCCACGTGGGCTTGTATCTTTCTGATATCCAATAAGAACGGCACATGTGGAGCGTCTAAAATATAACCAAGTTCTATTTTAGCGCTTAGCTCCGCAGACACTCGTTCGCGCGAGCGGTGGGGGTGAAATGATTGAATAACATGTAGAGTTGAAGTCGGAAGTTAACCTGCACTTAGGATGGAGTCAGTAAAAGTCATTTTTCAACCACTCAACAAATTTGTTGTTAAAACAATAGTTTTGGCAAGTCGGTTAGGACATTTACTTTGTGCATGACATAAGTCATTTTTCCAAACAATGTTTACAGACAGATAATTTCACTTATAATTCACTGTATCACAATTCCAGTGGGTCAGACGTTTACATACACTAAGTTGACTGTGCCTTTAAACAGCTTGGAAAATTCCCCAAAATTATGTCATGGCTTTAGAAGTTTCTGATAGGCTAATTTACATCATTTGAGTCAATTTTTATTATTTTACTAGGCAAGTCAGTTAAGAACAAATTCTTATTTTCAATGATGGCCTAGGGTTAACTGCCTGTTCAGGGGCAGAATAACAGATTTGTACCTTGTCAGCTCGGGGATTTGAACTTGCAACCTTTCGGTTACTAGTCCAATGCTCTAACCACTAGGCTACCCTGCCGCCCCAATTGGAGGTGTACCTGTGGATGTATTTCAAGGCCTCCCTTTGCTTGACATCATGGGAAAATCAAAAGAAATCAGCCAAATCCCCAAAAATTGTAGACCTCCACAAGTCTGGTTCATCCTTGGGGGCAATTTCCAAATGCCTGAAGGTACCACGTTCATCTGTACAAACAATAGTACGCAAGTATAAACACCATAGGACCACACAGCTGTCATACCGCTCAGGAAGGAGACACATTCTGTCTGCTAGAGATGAACATGCTTTGGTGCGAAAAGTGCAAATCAAACCCAGAACAACAGCAAAGGACCTTGTGAAGATGCTGGAGGAAACAGGTACAAAGGTATCTATATCCACAGTAAATCGGGTCCTATATCGACATAACCTGAAAGACAGCTCAGTAAGGAAGAAGCCACTGCTCCAAAACTGCCATAATAAATCCAGACTACGGTTAGCAACTGCACATGGGGACAAAGACTTTTTGAAGAAATGTCCTTTGGTCTGATGAAACAAAATTATAACTGGTTGGCCATAATGACCATTGTTATGTTTGGAGGAAAAAGGGAGAGGCTTGCAAGCTGAATAACGTCATCCTAACCGTGAAGCACGGGGGTGGCAGCATCATGTTGTGGGGGTGGCTGCATCCTGTTGTGGGGGCGCTTTGCTGCAGGAGGGACTGGTGCATTTCCCAAAATAGATGGCATCATGAATTAGGAAAAGTATGTGGGGGTTCACGGCACCATGAGGGAGGAAAATTAGGTGGATATTTTGAAGCAACATCTCAAGACATCAATCAGGAAGTTAAAGCTTGGTTTCAAATGGGTCTTCCAAATGGACAATGACCCCAAGCATACTTCCAAAGTTGTGGCAAAAAGGACAACAACGTCAAGGTATTGGAGTGGCCATCACAAAGCCCTGACCTCAATCCTATAGAAAATGTCTGGGCTGAACTGAAAACGCGTGTGCGAGCAAGGAGGCCTACAAACCTGACTCCGTTACACCAGCTCTGTCAGGAGGAATGTGCCAAAATTCACCCAAATTATTGTGGGAAGCTTGTGGAAGGCTACCTGAAACATTTGACCCAATTTAAAAAAATGTAAAGGCAATGCTACCAAATACTAATTGAGTGTATATAAACTTCTGACCCACTGGGAATGTGATGAAAGAAATAAAAGCTCAAATAAATCATTCATTTTTGACATCTCACATTCTTAAAATAAAGTGGTGATCCTAACTGACCTAAGACAGGGAATTTTTACTAGGAGTAAATGTCAAGGATTGTGAAAAACTGAGTTTAAAAGTATTTGGCTATGGTGAATGTAAACATCCGACTTCAACTGTATGTGTAGATGTATTTTGCAACGCTACACAACGTGGCCGGTGAGGGTTGCGTGTTAGAGCAGTTCATAGACTGCTTACAAGGTAAGGAAGCAAATATCTGAATGCGTTATTTCTCGGAACTTTCCCATTAGGTTTAAAGAGTTACTACCTCTAATGGCTCAGCAAAGGTGTCGCCAAACAAAGCCATGTGTGAAAATAACGTGTGGTTAAAAGACTGAAGCACTGGAGGCATTTTAAGGTTATAGTGAACATGTCATATTTCTACCTCCATCACATGTCAGTAATAATGAAAGAATAAAAATCCACTAGACGGTATGATGGCACCCTACACAGGGTTATGTTCCGATTCACTGCCCTGGGGCATTGGGAGATTTGTCCCTAATCACTGCCCTGGGGCATTGGGAGATTTTATTTAGACCAGAGGAAAGACTTCTTTCTCCTGACCCTCCATCACCACTTCCAGCAGCATCTGGTCTCCCATCCAGTGACTGAACAGGACCAACCCTGCTTAGCTTCAGAGGCAAGCCAGCAGTGGGATGCAGGGTGGTGTGCCGCTGGTCACTCAAAACATTTATAAGTATAAAAGCCCAAACTTTAGATGAAGCCACCCAACAATACTTAACTAATGATTAGTAAATGGTTTATAAGGAACTATATTAATCAATTATGAATAAACTACCCGCTGTTTTTACGCGGTGCCACATTTGATGTTCGGGGCTCAACGTCGGCTGACAATGGGAACCATATCAGATACATTTCAATTATGCATTGTTTGGGCTCTGTGGCTGAGGGGAGGCAACCCTCTGTTTCAACGACACGTCGAGAACTCCACCTGGCAGTGGAACAAAATGAGAAAGCTGAAGCAATTTGCATGTCTTCTTTGGCAGGGCTTGTCATCAACAGTGGCGCTCAACAATTGAAGGAAAATAAACATCTAGACCTGTACTCCACGGAGTAAAAGCCAATTAAAGAAAGACGAGTGAGAAGTCAAGAGGTTTTTGGTAGAGACTGAAAAAATAATGAAAAAAGCTCATCACATTTCTGTTCTCTTGTGTTTTCCCCTCCGCAACTCAGGATGATTCTCAGTTCATTTATCAGGCATTTAATTCTTCACTCCTGTCTGTTCACGGTGAGACGCCAGGCAGTAACACTCACATCAAATTACTGTTAAATTGTGGGGAATAGTAAGTGATGCAAAAGTCGGTTTTACTGGTGTAGTAGACGTTAAGTTGGAAGAAATTCCCCTCAGCCTGCTGTCAGATTCTCAACATGTCGACTGAATCTCAGAGATGGTCTGTACCGTCTAAGTATGAAGCATGTTGGCCTACCCTCCGCCCCCAATTAATTGATAAAACAAGGTATTTCCAAAATGCACTGAGAGTAAGTTTGTAAATCAAATCAAATCTCTCAAACACAACTTTATTGTTGTGTTTGAGACAAGTTGTGTTTGAGAAAGAGAGAAATAGAAGATAGTGGTGAGCCGGCTCAGTTTGCTCCTTCACGTAATAGAACCGGCTTATTTGGCTCTCAAAGGGCTCTTCGTTCAAAATCCTCACCATTTATTGTTTCTACAATGACGAGTCACCCTCTTTAGAGAATTATTTAGCAATTTATTTGCAGAAAAACTTTGTTTTGAGCTCAAAAAGCAGCAGTAGTAGTATGCAAATCAGGGAGCCAAATGAACAGCACTTTCACCGATACGATTCAGTTCCTGACATTCACCACAAAGATCTGTTCAATAAGAGCCGTTCGTTCATGAACGACCCTTCACCAATAGGAGAGAGAATAGAGCCAGAGGTACAAAAAACATAATTAAGTAACATCAGGATAAATTGAACAGTCCTGGGTTTAACCCAAAATCTCAGTGATTACAAGTTTATACATTTGCATGAAAATACAAACACGTAACCAGAAGGGAAACGAGGCAAAAGAACATAGGTTGCCTTGTATCTGTTTCCATTCATGTAAAATAGTCTGTACATTGTGCAAGGAATGAAGGATAAATCCTTGGAGAATAGTTAGCAAGGTTGTTGTACTTTGAAGTATGAATTTCAAAGGACTGACTGCATAAAGTTATGCTGTGTCCTGGTCGGAGAGAAAAACGGGAGATGAGCACCGAGCTGGTCAGTTTACTGCTTCAAATGATGCGCTCGCTGCTTTTCTTTTAACTTTTTTTATATGGATTTTGGGTCTCTTTCAAGTCATTTAGGGCTGAATCCTAGCTTTTGATCTTGGGTCCTGATAGATTGAAGGTCCAACTTGTAGATTGACGGTCCGAGTCACCTCAAGACAATATAAAGCACTTTGATATTGAGCAAAGTCCTACAGAAATGCAAGTGATCAGGTAAAGAAAAGGACACAACGTTGCCCAATGTTACTACGGTTATGAATGTTTGTACTAGTTGCCAGTTTACACTTCTCAGAACACAGATTCATTGTGTGCATCAACGTGCTGTTTTCATGTGCTTTTGATACAGAAATAAAAAACACCTTATTTCCAGACACATCTTACGAGCAGGTTTGAGTCCCTCCCCCCCACTGTTACCAATGTTTACCTGCACATCTTCAGATGTAGCATACAAACAGCTTCTGAAGCTACTCTGTGATCTATACATAGATGTGAAGAAACATAAAAGGCTAACTTTGATACGCTACTTTTTACTCCCAAAAGTAAGACACAAACCAAACAACTTGTTGTGAACAGAGAGAGAGGGGGTTAAGTTCAGGTCATTTCCCCCAAACCAGGAGACATGTAATGGCAGGAAGAATGTGCAGCATCGGTAAGACCTATTCTGACATCATTCTTTCATTTCTATGTTCCACACCAAGATTTTGTTAAAGTGGGAGAAGGGTAACAAATCAACATTATATGGGTTCACCTGTTTGACCAAATGGATACTTTCAGTATTGAAGGGTTCAACAATAATATTAGTGGAATTCAGAGGGCTGTCAAATCATTATTGTCATACTGTCACAACTGTGTGACAGGCGTAAGGAAGAAGCACTGTAGCTATCTGTATTCTCCATGGCATTCAGGTGGTATTGAGGATAGAAATGAGAAAACAAACTACCTGGGTCCCATTAACTCATCATTCCAACACAAACACACACAGACACGCACACACACACGGCGCGCACACACACACTGAGGCCGTTATCATCCCAGTGGCCGTTATGCGTGATGGGATGAGCGCGAGCATATTTGCACACATCATCCATCTTGTGCTGTGCTATCTGGCCAGGGTGACAGACACACTTTTTGTCTATCGTATCCAGATTCAAGATCTGTTTAGCTCTGCTATTTTATTTCTCTTTGTTACTCTCCTCCTGTCTCTCCTGTCCCCATCTCTTAGTTATTTTACTATTATCTTCTCTTTAAATGTCTCCTCTTCTCTCTGTACATTCTGTTGCTTCTAGGAAACAGTCAACTATGCACATCTTAATCACTATGCACTGCACATCTGTCCACTAATGTTTTTTGGCATGAATCTTGTTCTGGAGGCAGCTCTGCAGAGTGGGGACTAGCTGGCACAGCCACACAGTTATAAAATCTGACTTTAAATGTCACCCCAAATGTAACCACACTGCTAACCCACATGCTTGTTTTCATGATTTTTTACAATATAGCCCATTTTGATTTTTGTACCTGGCCCATCTAGCAGAAATCGCTCAGTCTGCCTTAAGGACAAGACTCATCCCAATAAACATCAACCTGCGGCTGTTTCCAGGGAAGACATTTTAATGTTCTGGATGAAAATAGCTCATCAGGTGTCATAATAACATCCTCTTTTTAAATTAGAAATCTTATATAAAATCATTCCGAAGGACACACCAATCAGTCACACCAATCTCCCATAAGTGATAAGATTAATATTTTCACGGTAGGACTGATTAAATGAAAATGGCATTTGTATCCTTCTATTTCAGTCTGAAACCAAAAAGGTGAAATCCTTCATTAAAATATGATTGGTTCTGACAAGTTAATTTGATGTGTCTGCTCTTAAAACAACAGCTTCATTACCTCCCTCCTCTGACACCTGTATTGTCACAATCTGTAGTCTAGGGAGTGACTGCGTATGCACTGCCACTATCCTCACTTTAACTGCATAAAATCACTGTGCTTAGAATACATAGATGGATCTGTATGTGTATATCTCCAGGTTCCCTTCAGTGATCAGAATACATCATTGCCAAGACCCAGGACACTGAACATACGATTGAAGATGAAATCCCCTTTTGACAATATATCTAATGTCGTGTTAAACTAAGTTAATGTTGTTGAATCCACAGGCCCGTTTTTAATCAAAAGGGCTGGAGGATTCAAACGTAGCCCTTTACTGCAGTCAAATGACCTCGTGGCCTCAATGGTGGATTGTTATTAATATTTTTCACAATTCATAAATCATATTTATTTTTTAAATGCAGAAAATCTGGTGTTTTCTTTGCCAAATGGTTTTGTTATATTTCAGTCTTCTGTGACTTATATAAAGTGTAATATTGGTATACAAACTCAAAAAGTAATACATTTCAACTCTATGTATGACATGGTAAATGTGGCTTATTATTTTTAAGCCCATAACCATGTGTGTGAGGTGTATACTTTGTTTCAAAGTAGATTTGTTTAAGACTACCAATAAACAGTCTGTGTGACCTTAACTTAGCCCACTGCAGTAAAAGGTTCAAATGTATTCAACTTATACATTTTCAATTTGTTCACAGACTGTATTTAACATCAAGGAAACTTTTTATAATTAAATTAGCCCCAAATCCTAAATGTTTACTGTTTCCCAATAAATCAGGTAAGCACATTCCTACATATGATGTGGGAGTGCCCTGCAGTTAAATGCTTCTGGGACAAAGTTACAGAAACAATTGAAATAAATTAATTAGGCCCTAATCTATGGATATCACATGACTGGGCATTGGCCCACCCTCTTGGGAGCAAGGCCCACCCAATGGGGATCCAGGCCCGGCCAATCAGAATTAGTTTTCCCCCACAAAAGGGCTTTATTACAGACAGAAATACTCCTCAGTTTCATCAGCTGTCCAGGTGGCTGGTCTCAGACAATCCCGCAAGTGAAGAAGCCAGATCAAGGGTTGTCGTGGTTACACGTGGTTGTGATGCCAGTCAGATGTACTGACAAATTCTCTAAAAAAGCATTGGAGGCATGTTATGGTAGAGAAATTAACATTACATTCTCTGGCAACAGCTCTGTTGGACTACTGTGCCATATCTCAAAGTAAGTCTTCACTTGTGTATGACAATCAAGAGAAAACTGCCTACCGGTATTTACATATGAGAAGAAAAATATAATATCAGTCACGACAAAGTCAACGCAAATACACTGATGATCCAATGACATTTCCATTACGTATTCAAACCAGAGCCTCGTGCCATTTGAAAATCAATAAATATTTTGGGATGTACTGCTTGTGATTTTTGCATATTTGGACAAACAATGTTGTCTTCATAAATCCGATGATCGTAGCTGTGTGCCACTGCATATTGACAACACATCACCCAGGAAAAGTGTAATAAACCCATCACTTCCTATATTAGATGGTACATACTAATATGCCTCTATTTGAAACATCAAGCCTTTTTTTTACCATGGTTTTACTTGTCTGGTCATTTTTCTAGGGGGGGATTACAAGTCAAAAGTTTACATACACTTAGGTTGGAGTCATTAAAACTCGTTTTTCAACCACTCCACAAATTTCTTGTTAACAAACTATAGTTATGGCAAGTCGGTTAGGACATCTACTTTGTGCATGACACAAGTCATTTTTCAACAATTGTTTACAGACAGATTATTTCACTTATAATTCACTGTATTACAATTCCAGAGGGTCAGAAGTTTACATACACTAAGTTGACTGTGCCTTTAAACAGCTTGGAAAATTCCAGAAAATTATGTCATGGCTTTAGAAGATTCTGATAGGCTAATTGACATCATTTGAATCAATTGGAGGTGTGCCTGTGGATGTATTTCAAGGCCTACCTTCAAATTCAGTGCCTCTTTGCTTGACATCATGGGAAAATCAAAAGAAATCAGCCAAGACCTCGGGAAAAAAATGTTGACATCCACAAGCCTGGTTCATCCTTGGGAGCAATTACCAAACGCCTGAAGGTACCACATTCATCTGTGCAAACAATAGTACGCAAGTATAAACACCATGGGACCATGCAGCCGCCATACTGCTCAGGAAGGAGACGTGTTATGTCTCCTAGAGGTGAATGTACTTTGTTGCGAAAAATGCAATTCAATCCCAGAACAACAGCAAAGGACCTTGTGAAGATGCTGGAGGAAACAGGTACAAAAGTATCAATATCCAGAGTAAAACGAGTCCTATATCGACATAACTTGAAAGGCCACTCAGCAAGGAAAAAGCCACTGCTCCAAAACTGCCATAAAAAAAAGCCTGACTATGGTTTGCAACTGTACATGGGGACAAAGATCATACTCCTTTGGTCTGATGAAACACAAATAGAGCTGTTTGGCCATAATGACTATCGTTATGTTTGAAGGAAAAAGGGGGAGGCTTGCAAGCCTAAGAACACCATCCCAACCGTGAAGCACAGGGGTGGCACCATCATGTTGTGGGGGTGCTTTGCTGAAGAAGGGACTGGTGCACTTAACAAGATTGATGGCATCATGAGGTAGGAAACAGTGTGTGCAACCAAGGAGACCTACAAACATGAGTCCGTTACCCCAGCTCTGTCAATGGGAATGGGCCAAAATGCACCCATCATATTGTGGTAAGGCTACCCGAAACGTTTGACCCACGTTAAACAATTTAAAGGCAATTCTCCCAAATACTAATTGAGTGTATGTAAACTTCTGACCCACTGGGAATGTGGTGAAAGAAATGGAAGCTGAAATAAAGTATTCTCTCTACAATTATTCTGACATTTCACATTCTTAAAATAAACTAGTGATCCTATCTGACCTAAGACAGGGAATTCTTACTGGGATTAAATGTCAGGAATTGTGAAAAACTGAGTTTAAAGGTATTTGGCTAAGGTGTATGTAAACTTCAACTGTAGGCGTTCAGAGGCCGATAATCAGCAACCATTACTCCTGTGTTCCAATGGCACGTTGTGTTAGCTAATCCATTTGTAGCATTTTTAAAAAGGGTTTTTGCAATTATGTGAGCACAGCTGAAAGCTGTTGTTCTGATTAAAGAAGCAATAAAACTGGACTTCTTTAGACTAGTTGAGTATCTGGAGCAACAGCATTTGTGGGTTCGATTACAGGCTCAAAATGGCTCGAAACAAAGTACTTTCTTCTGAAACTTGTCAGTCTAATTAAGGCTATTCTATGCGAGAAATTGCAAAGAAACTGAAGATCTCGTACAACGCTGTGTACTACTCCCTTCACAGAACAGCACAAACTGACTATAACCAGAATAGAAAGGGGAGAGTGAGGCAGGATGACAAATACATTAGTGTCTAGTTTATGAAATAAACGCATCACAAGTCTTCAATTGGCAGCTTCATTAAATACTATCCGCCAAACACCAGTTTCAGCTTCAACAGTGAAGAGGCGACTCCGGAGTGCTGGCCTTCGAAGCAGTGTTCCTCTGTCCAGTGTCTGTTATTTTGCCCATCTTAATCTTTTATTTTTATTGGCCAGTCTGAAATATGGCTTTTTCTTTGCAACTCTGCCTAGAAGGCCAGCATCCCGGAAACGCCTCTTCACTGTTGACGTTGAGACTGGTGTTTTGCAGGTACTATTAAATGAAGCTGCCAGTTGAGGACTTGTGAGGCGTCTGTTCAAGGTTTTCAGGAGTTAAAATGTGCTTAACAAGTCACATAATAAGTTGCATGTATTCAATCTGTGTGCAGTAATAGTGTTTAACATGATTTTAGAATGACTGCCTCATCTCTGTACCTGACACATACAATTATCGGTTAGGTCCCTTAGACGAGCAGTGAATTTCAAACACAGATTCAACCACAAACACCAGGGAGGTTTTTTCAATACCTTGCAATGAAGGGCACCTATTGGTCGATGGGTAAAAATACAAATAAGCAGACATTGAATATCCCTTTGAGCATGGTGCACGGAGCATGGTGAAGTTCTTAATTACACTTTGGATGGTGTATCAATACACCTAGTCACCATTTCAATTTGTCCATGATGTGTACGCCGAGGAACTTAAAACTTTCCACCTTCTCCACTGCTGTCCCGCCGATGTGGATAGGGGGTGCTCCCTCTGCTGTTTCCTGAAGTCCACAATCATCTCCTTTGTTTTGTTGACGTTGAGTGAGCGGTTGTTCTCCTGACACCACACTCTGAGTGCCCTCACCTCCTCTCTGTAGGCTGATGTCACAGGACGGCCAAAAAAACCTGTTCACACCGCTACCATCCAGAAGGCGAGGTCAGTACAGGTGCATCAAAGCTGGGACCGAGAGACTGAAAAACAGCTTCTATCGCAAGGCCATCAGACTGTTAAACAGCCAACACTAACAGAGTGGCTGCTGCCTACAGTACACACAGACTTGAAATCATTGGCCACTTTAATAAATGGATCACTAGTCACTTTAACAATGCCACTTTAATAATGTTGACATATCTTGCATTACTCATCTCATATATACAGTATATACTGTATTTTATACCATCTATTGAATCTTGCCCATCCCACACGGTCATCGCTCATTCATATATTTATGTATTCTTATTCCATCCCTTTACTTAGATTTGTGTATAATAGGTAGTTGTTGGGAAATTGTTAGATTACTTGTTATATATTACTGCACTGTTACGTTCTGACCTTAGTTCCTTTATTTTGTCTTTGTGTTAGTTTGGTCAGGGCGTGAGTTGGGGTGGATAGTCTATGTTCTTTTTTCTATGTTGTATTTCTGTGTTTGGCCTGGTATGGTTCTCAATCAGAGGCAGCTGTCGATCGTTGTCTCTGATTGAGAATCATACTTAGGTACCCTGTTTTCCCCATTTTAGTTGTGGGTGATTATTTTCTGTTTAGTGTTTTTCGTCACCTTACATGACTGTTCGTTTGACGTTTTTGTTGTTTTGTTCAGTGTTCAGTTGTTTTATTAAAATAATGGACACTTACCATGCTGCGCATTGGTCCTCCTCTCTTTTTACAGACAACAACCGTTACATGCACTGTCGGAACTAGAAGCATTTCTCTACACTCGCAATGACATCTGCTAACCATGTGTATGTGACCAACAAAATTTGATTCAAATTTATAAAGATGAAGGTGTCCTTCCTAACGAGGTTGCCAGAGAGGAAGGAAACCTCTCAGGGATTTCACCATGAGGCCAATGGTGACTTTAAAAACCTCTCAGGGATTTCACCATGAGGCCAATGGTGACTTTAAAAACCTCTCCGATGTGGTTCTGGTACCAGTTCCCACCGATATTTGCTCTTTTAAATCGATCTGTGAACACCGTAAATCGAAATGTCTTGCGTTGAGCGAAAGAACTGTTACCCACGAACACAGTAGTATTTTTTTCTGAGCCTGTGGATGTTAAATCTGAGACCACTTGAAGCTGGGATGTCCCTCCTACCATTTAATTGACTCTTCAGACTGTCCATCAACTCCTGGATGAACCCGACATCACAGCCACTGACAAAGCACACGCCTACAATTGTTACATGGTAGTGCAGCAGTTGAGAGTGGTTTCATCACTGTAGCACATCAAGAGATCGATTTATAGCCATTAATCTAGAGTAATTCATAGGTTGTTAACCAAAACTACTTTGTTTGTCATAAATGGACACGATTAATATGAGATGAAAGGTGAGTTCCTAACAAGTTCAGGAAGCCAAGCTAGAGCTGTGTGAGACGTTCACAGAGGAGGGGGCAGATGTTTATATCAAGAGAGACCTTTAGAAAATATGCACATTTTCTCTAACACTAAACATACAAATTTGTATTTTACAGTTATGAGGAAAGGGAAATCATATAGTTATTTGTTTTATAATTTGATTAGGCTATATTTAGAAAGCATATATTAATTTCAAGTTTTATTCTTACAGTTGTGTAAACTAGGACATACATCATGTCATATTTTCATATTTGTATCACATTTGTACTGTGTATTTGATCTTGTGTCATCAATAGTGAATACATCTCAGCAATTTATAACTAGTTTTACCATAAAGGTGAGATTTTAACCTTTCTATGAGTATGCAGCATTACTAGTTATTGTTTATGGCATTAACATGATAAATAATTACTTTTGGGGATTACGTAGATTACATTTTCGTTAGTTACATGTAGTTACATTTAACTGGTTAAAACGGTTACAGAGTTTAATGGCTGTGGTAGGAGAAAACTGAGGATGGATCAACAACATTTGAGTTACTCCACAATACTAACCTAAATGTGTCACACCCTGATCTGTTTCACCTGTCTTTGTGATTGACTCCACCCACCTCCAGGTGTCACCTGTTTTCCCCATTAGTCCCTGGGTACTTATTCCTGTGTTTTCTGTTTGTCTGTTGCCAGTTCGTCAAATCAACCAGCGTATTTTTCTATGCGCCTGCTTTGTCTTATCTCTGTTTTTGCTAGTCCTCCTGGTTTTGACCCTTGCCTGCTTTGACTCTGAACCTGCCTGCCTGACCATACTGCCTGCCCTGACCTCGTGCCTGTCTGCCACTCTGACCTTGACCTTGTTTATGATCTTTGCCTGTCCACGCCTATTTTCTTGCCTGCTCCTTGGAATATAATACATATCAGAGACTTGAACCATCTGCCTCTCGTGTCTGCATCTGGGTCTTGCCCTGTGCCCTTATAAAATGACAGTGAAAAGAAGCAAACCTGTACAGAATAAAATATTTCAAAACATGCATCCTGTTTTCAATAAGGCACTAAAGTAAAACTGCAAAAAATGTGGCAAGGAAATTAACTTTATGTCCTGAATAGAAAGTTATATTTGGGGCAAATCCAACACAACACATCACCGAGTACCACTCTTCATATGTTCAATCATGGTGTTGGCTGCATCATGTTATGGGTATGCTTGTCTTTGGCAAGGACTAGGAAGTTTCTTTTTTAGATAAAAAGAAACGGAATTGAGCTAAGCACAGGCAAGATCCTAGTAGAAAACCGGGTTCAGTCTACTTTCCAACAGACACTAGGGGAGAAATTCACCTTTCAGTAGGACAATAACCTACACAGGGCAAAAAGGGTCCATATCAGGGGATACTGTAGCTTTACATGACACGTTTTTGATATTTTAGAGAATACGGGCCATTTCCAATACATATCATCAAATCAAATGTATTTATATAGCCATTCTTACATCAGCAGATATATCAAAGTGCTGTACAGAAACACAGCCTAAAACCCCAAACAGCAAGCAATGCAGGTGTAGAAGCACATATCATATCCTGACAAATACAGAATCCAGATGTGCCTTTTAAACATATACTGGGATTACTCCGAATATCACACATGGACATTTCCTATGGCCCGATACGGACTCATTCAATATCCTGAGATATGTGACATCCTATTTTCTCTCTTCATGTTGACAAATACTGACCGAATACATCGCATATTGTGTTTTCTCAGCACATTTAAGATATGAAGCTACCCCTGTATATTGATTTCAGATATTCTTCTTTTTGCTGAGGTCCACATGCGGATCTTGATCTGCTTTTCTATACGCTGAAGATAAGGACGATTTCTCATGCATTTCTGAGCTTTCAGTACATGCTCAATAATTTGACATATGAAAAACATATTTTTGGGATTCCCTCTGGATATCATCTCAATAGATATCCTGAGATAGGCCTATGTGGACATCTTATTTTCTCTATATGATGACAAATACTGACAGTAGGTCTACATAGTATATTTTCTCAGCACATACAGTACAATGCATATGCTCTTGACTGAGGACCATATCAGGATCTTGATATGCAAAATAAGGACAATTGAGGATGCTTATTTGAGTTTTGAGGACATAATAATTCAACAAATATTAAATACATATCATTCTTTCAGACACTAGCGATCATTTTTGTATTCCCACTGGATAAAGGCGTGCGCAAACCACAAGCTGAAAGATTTGTAACTGGTAGCCTAGCAACAAGAATCTTGTATCTGCTGTGGAGTTCTGTTTTGACCAGTAGCCAGTATGGCTAGCTAGCTACCTAGGCTTGGTAGGGGGTAACATTAAACGTTAACTAGTAGCCTAGCTAACTAACAAATAACAACATTGCCTTCCCTTCATGAATTTATTTTTTTACCACATATTAAGCCTCAAGGTGACAGCTAATGCTTACGTGTATTTTGTATTTGGTTAATATAAGCTAGCTAACGTTAGCTAACTAATTTAGACCAACACTACAGCCACATTAGGTCTGGACTGCAAGGGACCACTGCTGATGACCTAGTCTGCACCCATCCATCATCCATAGCAAACAGGGCAGGCAAGGGTATTGAGGGGGTTCAACTTTTATTTTCTGTTAGATAAAATACATTCTTTGCAAAAATTGGCCTACATTGTATTGCAAATAGGGCCCTGAATTTGCTATGCTGCATTTTCTAACAGAAATAGCAGAGATGCGCTTTGTAAATAGCATCTTGGATTAAATATGACAATGTTAGTCTTTCCGTGCCTTGTATAGCCTACTGCTGAATATGTTGCAAATGCATACTCAGATATGTCACCTTCATGCTGGGGATGGAACAGGTTCAGGGAACAGAACTGCTAACTGGAAAATAAAGACATATTTCAAGGAACAGAACCGAGAACGAAAGTGATCTATATTGTTCTGGAGCAGAACCATTATTTTAACAAAAGCATGGGAACCTGTAAATAACGTTCGGGGCCTTTTTTTCAGTCCCACAAAAATAATGCAATAAAGCGCCTATGCAAAGCCCTCACTGTCACTCTATAGTTATCACGATTCATGTTGGATTTATTAGCTACAAAAAGGTAAGACGTGTTTTTATTTTTGATTATGGTGCCGCTCTGCACACACAAGCTTGTGTACTCTGGTATAGTATTGCCCTCAAACTCTAGGCGGCATTATGTGTAATGTAATGGAACTGAGAGTCATGATCAAGGGCTAGCTCTGATCCAATGTTAGTTAGGACAACTCTCTGAAGATCAAAGACTTACTAAGTTCCTTCATAGAAGCCACTCCTCCATAGGTATAATTCTATGGGCCATCACGCCCAGAGATCTCCTTACCCACAACATGTCAGTCACATGTCGCACCCTAACACTACACTTGTCTGTCCAATGCATGCACATACTGTAGCTTACCCGTTCCATTGCAGCTGGTCTATCCATTGGTGAAGGGACTTAATGTCGAGCTAAATGTAAAAATATATATATATTTCCGAGGTTTCAAAAGGAAAAGAAAGGAACGATATAAAGCGTTACTTTTTGGGGGGTTCCAACCAGATCACAACCTTATTTTGCTGGTTGGAACAGTGGAGCGGAACCAAACTATGGGGAAATAATTTCGGTTCCAACTCATGCCTTCATGTGAAGAAGCATGATGGTTTTCTTGATGAATATTGTACAGTATCATGTAATGATATCTATTGAAATTACGTTTTTTGTTTTTTTATATGATATGATACATTTCAGAAACGGTGGATTCGTTCTTGCCTAAGTATAAAGACTATAAAGACACATACACTTTCCGGGGTTTAGAATATTCTACAAATATGGAAGCTGGTGCATATACATCAGCTGCGTGTCTTGAACGTATCTCACCCCAGATATCTGGACTCGCAAGGGGGATTTCTGAGGTCCGGATTGGATGCATGTAAAAACTGAAAAATATCTTAGCTCTGTAAATGAAATGAAGGACATGCCTATCTGAAGCATGTCTGCTCTTTACATCCAATAAAATGACATATATGCAGAAATATATAGATAAAGATTTGCTTACCAAGGAGTTGCTTACCAAGGAGTTGCTTACCAAGATGACATTGAATGTTCTTGAGTTGCCTGGATACAGTTTTGACTTAAATCGGCTTGGACATCTATGGCAAGACTTGAAAATGGCTGTCTAGCAATGATCAACAACCAACTTGACAGAGCTTGAAGAACTTTTTTAAAGAATAATGTTCAAATATTGTACAATCCAATTGTAACATGTATGTAACATGTACGATTAGGGGGTATTTCATTTTCAATAAATGTTTTCACTTTGTCATTATTGGGGTATTGAGTGTTTAATCGGGTGATAAAATATAAAAATTTAATCAATTTTGAATTCAGGCTCTAAAACAAAATGTGGAATAAGTCAAGTGGCATGTACATTACAAAGGGTGAAGATGCAATACTCCAAGCCGCAGCTCCATACTACTTGTATGACAGACATCAACAACAGATACTGTAAGATGATTGTTGGGGGGGGGTCCAAAAGGGGCTTTTGATTGGATTCCTCATGTCTTACTCAATAGTACGAAGAAGTTTGTTCCAAATGGGATGTTAGGTACTGTATTTATTGAAGAATATGTGAATCCTATAAATTAAAATGGCCAATTTGAGTGCAATCAATTAGCTTCATTTCTCAGGCATCAAATGAAACTAAAACAAAACAGTGTTTCAGGAATGATAATGGTGTCTGTTTTCAACTACAGAAACAATTTCAGAACAATCCGAGATGGTGGGTGTCATGGCTTTCTGAAATGACCCATTAGCTAATACAACATGGAGGTTCATCCTCCATCATTCTCAACAGGTCGTTATTTTAAAGTGAATGGGAGTGGATTAGCATCATACATTCAAACCACTGGTCTGTCTGCAATCACTGTCTGACATCTCATCACTCCCTAATTTTTCTCACTTTGTTTAATCACAAATGGGTATAATATACACAGGCAATTAGAAACAGGCAAAAATATACACATGCACTTAGAAACACCCCCCCCACACACACACACACTTCTCCATCCCCCTCTAGCTCTCTCTCCCATCTGTTCTGAAGTGTTGGCTCTGCCTCCATAAGAATAGTCTCCTATCTAAGGGCCAGTCTGGGTCTGTAGATTACAGTGTTGGGTTCAAGAGGGCCCTGCTCTCATGAGCGACAGTCCACCCACCAGGAGTCGGCACGTGGTCTGGCTTAGTCCTCTAGCCTGATAGAGGGGCCCACAGCAGCCAGACACAATTAAGACTGGAACACACACAGAGACAGACACACAGATACACACAGACACACACAATCTCCTCTTATCTTGTGCGTTTCACAGCCAGGGGTCATCTGGAACCGGCTGTTTGATGCCCACCACGAGTTAAGATGAAAAACAATCAACAACAATAACTGCAGTAGCAGCAACAACAACTCCAGCATAAGGCCATTAAATCTAAAAGGGGCCTTTATGCATGGCAAGGAAATGTAGATTCTCATCGTTATTATCGCTAGTGTGTGTGTGTGTGTGTGTGTGTGCTGCTAGGGCTCCTTTGTAGATATCAGTCTGGCAACATTTTGAGCTGTTGAATAAACATATGCTAGTACACAAAACCTGCACTGGTTAAAAAAAATCCATAATACTTACAGGCAAACAAACATGGGAATGGAAACTTTGTCAACCCTTACGTTTCAGAATATCACTACAATCAGGTCAAGCGAAACTGCCAGAGCTGTCAGTTTATCGAAGATTCAAAAATCTGATTTACAAACTCGGCAGGTAACGCAAGAAGTCCCTGTAAACTGGGGATTCAAGCAGGTTGAACCGATTCCACTCTCGAGTTGAACTGAAAGGAGCTCAGCCCTCTACAGAACAATGCAGCCTATTATGTATTACACTAGGATCAACTGCCTGGGAGGTAATGGTCTCTATGTCACCATTGGCATGACCCCCTCCCTGTGGTGGCCTATGGGGCACACAGCAATCCAGTCTGCCCATGACCACCCATTCCAACTGGTCAACAAGGTAAATACTATATTGTATGAGCTAGGGGCCCACATGAAAAAATACTGTAGCATACTATGGTATTAGTATTCACTGTAGTGTTTTTGCGGACTATAGTTTACTGTAGTATTTACTGCAGTGTTTTTGCAGACTGTAGTATTTCCTGTATTGTTGCGGACATGACTGTAGTATACTGTAGTATTTACAGTTTACTATAGTGTAAATACCATAGAATTTTTTTGTTGTGTTTTTGCAACTTTACTGTAGTGTTTACTGTAGTGCTTGTTTTATCATCTTTAATATAGTAGTGGGAGCTTTGTGCATGAGGAAACCTACTGGACAAAATACTCAAAGATATAACAGTTTTCATAACTTGTAGGTAGGTAGCTTTTCCATAACCTGTAGGTAAGGAGGTAGGTAGGTATGTATGTACTGCAGGACTTAGGTCTGAACGGATAGTTCAGAGCTCCTGTAGGGAACAAAATATATAGTCTATACTTAGCATGTAGGTGTCTCATATATGGGTGGCACAAATTAGGATATGGGGGAGAGGAATGGGCAGTGTTTATGGAAATGAAATACTGTAGTATAATATACTATAGTAATTACTGTAATGTTTTTGCAGACATGAATGTAGTATATATCTTAGTGTTTTTGCGGTCTGTAGTATACTGCAGTATTTACAATAGTATTCTACAGTATACTACAAAAACTCTATAGTAAGTACTACACATGATTAAGGGATACTACAGTGTGTAGTATAGTATGTAGTGGCGGTATGTTCAGGGTGGTATGGCAACAAGCCTATTTTTTAAATCCATTTTCTCCCCGATTGGCTCATCGCTGCAAATCCCCAATGGGCTAGGGAGAGACGAAGGTCGAGTCATGCGTCTTCCGAAACATGATCCACATGGTTGCACTACTTCTTATCACACTGTTCGCTTAACCCGGAAGTCAGCTGCACCACTACCTCGAATAGCGCTAGACCAATTCTGCACCGTCCTATGGGGCTCTCGGTCACAGCCCTGCTGTGACGCAGCCTGGGATGTAGTGGCGCCTCAGCACTGTGATGAGGTGCTTTTGACTGATGCGCCACTCAGTATTATTATTGTATTATTATTATATAGTAAACTGTCATATTTTTTCATGTGGAGGAGTTGATCCTACAAAGGCAAAACGCAGTAACTACACATTTGGTCGAGTATCTGTTTTGCCTTGTGACAAAGCGTCCAGGTTCAATTATGTTCTGTTTCAGAAATAATGGAGTGTGAAATCTGCAGTAAAAATCCAAGTAAAAACCAAGGCAAAAAGCAGTAAGTGAAGTGACTGATCTTTGGCTTTGTTCCACAGTGTTTTGACTGCAGTTACCCACTGCCATACAAAAACAAAGAGCAGTAACTACCCCAAACAGTGAAACTGAGAAAAATGGCTTTAATGTTTACTTGCTGCCCTCCCAAATATGTTGCAACAAAAGTGCTTGGGAGTTACTACAATACAACATTGAAAACATGAAAACACAGCTACATTAAACCGTTGTATACAGTTGGAATGTAGTACGAACTCGCAACCTGTTCCCATCAAACAGAAAAACAACAAGAAAGTTGGACAAACACATTTAGATTGTGGATACTGCGCTTTGCCTTTGCGGCAGCAGGTAGCCTAGTGGTTAGAGTGTTGGGCCAGTAACCGAAAGGTTGCTGGCTCGAATCCCAGACCTGACAAGGTAAACATATGTTGTTCTGCCCCTGAATAAGGCAGTTAACCCACTGTTCCCCAGTAGGAAGTCATTGTAAATAAGACATTTGTACTTAACTGACTTGCCTAGTTATATAAAGGGTACATGTAAAAGCAATTTGTTTAAGGTCATACAAAGGCAGAGTGCAGTATTTGCATTTAAGTCATATGTGAAATCAGTTGTCATGGTTTACATGTGTAAACATTTGTTCATAATAAGATGATGTGTGTCACTTATCGACCTACAACATGTTTGGCTGGCTAGCAAAAATGTTTTCAGTGCCATTCCTCTACTCCTTCATAGTTACTACGTTTTGCCTTTGTAGGGCAGTATAGTATACTAACCAATGTGTCCATAACCACTATATTAAATACAGTTTTGACAAACTTGCATAAACCTAAAACTTGCCAGAAATAAAAGATTGTGGAACTTGGTCAATGCAATAATAGTATTGATAGGAAATTCATAAGGGTTCAACATAAGTAACAAAATAATGATTAAATCATTGCCAAACTAATGGTCCTGTCAGAGTCAACAGTCCAAATAAACTATGCAAATGAAAACTGTAGTCCTGCCAGAACTCTATACCGGTGTTTCCCAACTCCAGTCCTCCAGTAGCTCGACTGCACACATTTTTGTTATAGGCCCAGACAAACTCATCTGATTGAACTCAATGAGAGCTTGATGATTCGTTGATTCAGGTGTGTTTGTCCGGGGCTACAACAATGCTGTATGCTGTTGAGGGTACTGGAGGACTGAAGTTGGGAAACACTGCTCTAGATCAGGGTCCCCCTACCACTCAGGTCCCCCTTCCAGCATTGGGGAACGGACTGATATATATATATATATATATATATATATATATATATATACAGAGGGGGAAAAGTATTTAGTCAGCCACCAATTGTGCAAGTTGTCCCACTTAAAAAGATGAGAGAGGCCTGTAATTTTCATCATAGGTACACTTCAACTATGACAGACAAAATCAGAGAAAAAAAATCCAGAAAATCACATTGTAGGATTTTTAATGAATTTATTTGCAAATTATGGTGGAAAATAAGTATTGACATGACAGAGGTTCAAACGTTTTCTGTAAGTCTTCACAAGGTTTTCACACACTGTTGCTGGTATTTTGGCCCATTCCTCCATGCAGATCTCCTCTAGAGCAGTGATGTTTTGGGGCTGTTGCTGGGTAACACGGACTTTCAACTCCCTCCAAAGATTTTCTATGGGGTTGAGATCTGGAGACTGGCTAGGCCACTCCAAGACTTTGAAATGCTTCTTACGAAGCCATTCCTTCGTTGCCCGGGGGTGTGTGTTTGGGATCATTGTCATGCTGAAAGAACCAGTAACGTTTCATCTTCAATGCCCTTGCTGATGGGAAGGAGGTTTTCACTCAAAATCTCACGATACATGGCCCAATTCATTCTTTCCTTTACACGGATCAGTCGTCCTGGTCCCTTTGCAGAAAAACTGCCTTAAAGCATGATGTTTCCACCCCCATGCTTCACTGTAGGTATGGTGTTCTTTGGATGCAACTCAGCATTCTTTGTCCTCCAAACACGACGAGTTGAGTTTTTACCAAAAGTTATATTTTGGTTTCATCTGACCATATGACATTCTCCCAATCTTCTTCTGGATCATCCAAATGCTCTCTAGCAAACTTCAGACGGGCCTGGACATGTACTGGCTTAAGCAGGGAGACACGTCTGGCACTGCAGGATTTGAGTCCCGGCGGCGTAGTGTGTTACTGATGGTAGGCTTTGTTACTTTGGTCCCAGCTCTCTGCAGGTCATTCACTAGGTCCCCCCGTGTGGTTCTGGGATTTTTGCTCACCGTTCTTGTGATCATTTTGACCCCACGGGGTGAGATCTTGCGTGGAGCCACAGATCGAGGGAGATCATCAGTAGTCTTGCTTGTCTTCCATTTCCTAATAATTGCTCCCA
The DNA here is from genome assembly GCF_018296145.1 of Oncorhynchus tshawytscha. Lineage (NCBI taxonomy): Eukaryota > Metazoa > Chordata > Actinopteri > Salmoniformes > Salmonidae > Oncorhynchus > Oncorhynchus tshawytscha. The sequence continues at coordinate 51,105,960 of NC_056438.1, read as the reverse complement.
CAGTTGATTTCTTCAAACCAAGCAGCTTACCTATTGCAGATTCAGTCTTCCCAGCCTGTTGCAGGTCTACAATTTTGTTTCTGGTGTCCTTTGACAGCTCTTTGGTCTTGGCCATAGTGGAGTTTGGAGTGTGACTGTTTGTGGTTGTGGACAGGTGTCTTTTATACGGATAACAAGGTAACGAGTGGAGAACAGAGGAGCCTCTTAAAGAAGAAGTTACAGGTCTGTGAGAGCCAGAAATCATGCTTGTTTGTAGGTGACCAAATACTTATTTTCAACCATAATTTACAAATAAATTCATTAAAAAAATCCTACAATGTGATTTTCTGGATTATTTCTCCTCATTTTGTCTGTCATAGCTGAAGTGTACCTATGATGAAAATTACAGGCCCCTCTCATCTTTTTAAGTGGGAGAACTTGCACAATTGGTGGCTGACTAAATACTTTTTTGCCCCACTGTATATACTGTATATATATACTACAGTGACCCCCCTGCCAACCTCACAGTTTGGGAACCAGTGATCTAGATGAGTCTTTGAGTCTTTGGCTGCAAGTCCAAGGAAATATATACTACAAAGGCAAAACCCTCCAAAAAAGGTAATCCCTCCCAATGCAATCCCAGGTATAAATAAATAATCCAACAGAAATCCAAAAAAGTGCAATGGAAACAGACGGCTCTATTCAATGTCTATTTTCCACCAAACAAGTGTGGAATAAGAGAGAAAAGATGCCAGAAAAAAACGACTTGTAAACATTTGATGTGTGTACACACGCTTTGAACTCTTTTCAGAACGCCGATTGGCTAATGTCAAATAAGCTGCATCAACAATAAACTGAAAGTACAGCTATCATGCTTATAAACAATGAACGTCTTCAATATTTTCTGTTGTTGTTGCTTTTAATATCAAGGTAATTTCCTTAGGATGTGACTTCCGAATTCAGCTAGTGGGAGAAGCCGGAGCTCAGAGATGATAGAAGTTTTCCACTAGTAATTACCAGTTGGAGGGGGGTTCAAGTGGCTTTTTCCCAATCGTATGCTGGCATTTATGAATTCATGAGATGTTATGAATGCAGCATAATTCAAGATGGTATCTGTGGGTTAGACATGCCTCCACCCACATCCATACCTGCAGCCTTAAATGCCTACTGCTTAGTGGGCAATTATCAGCACAGTATGTTAACATATTTTTTTTAATAGTTTCAACTTTTCGTTTAGGAGAAATGTTTAATGTTCTCTTTAATATATGGTACACTATACCCAATGTATTCACACATGTTATAAAGTGAATGGTTGGGTGTTTGGCTTGTGAATAATTTACTATCAATGTCCTAGCAGAACCTCCATATCCATCCATGTTAGTGTTTGTATCATGGTCATGAATACCCCCACTCTCCCTAGCGTAACAGTTAGTTGTCAGGGGTCAACCCAAGAGTTATGATTATGGGAGCAGGGGGTATAGAGGCTAGGGGCACATCATCCCCCTATCAGCTGTCAAAGTCTCTCCATGGGGGGCTGGAAAGGGGATTGGTGTTGCTGGGCGCTCTCCTCTCTGACTGACAGGTGTTACTAACAACCTGGTGTCAGGGGCCAGGGATTACCATATGCACACAAGCACAGCTGCACGATCACCAATATAATACACTGGATGACTCACTCTGTCTGGGCACATGCTGATAATAGTGTTTTTTAAAAGGAGTGCATCTGATGGCATAAAGGAACTAAAGGCACACAGATGCTAGTTCAAATCAAATTTCAAATCAAATGTATTTATATAGCCCTTCGTACATCAGCTGATATCTCAAAGTGCTGTACAGAAACCCAGCCTAAAACCCCAAACAGAAAGAAATGCAGGTGTTGAAGCACGTTGGCTAGGAAAAACTCCCTAGAAAGGCCAAAACCTAGGAAGAAACCTAGAGAGGAACCAGGCTATGAGGGGTGGCCAGTCCTCTTCTGGCTGTGCCGGGTGGAGATTATAACAGAACATGGCCAAGATGTTCAAATGTTCATAAATTACCAACATGGTCAAATAATAGGTCTGGGACAGGTAGCACGTCCGGTGAACAGGTCAGGATTCCATAGCCGCAGGCAGAACAGTTGAAACTGGAGCAGCAGCACGGCCAGGTGGACTGGGGACAGCAAGGAGTCATCATTCCAGGTAGTCCTGATGCATGGTCCTAGGGCTCAGGTCCTCCGAGAGAGAGAAAGAAAGAGAGAAAGAGAGAATTAGAGAGAGCATACTTAAATTCACACAGGACACTGGATAAGACAGGAGAAGAACTCCAGATATAAAAAACTGACCCTAGCCCCCCGACACATAAACTACTGCAGCATAAATACTGTTTCATACCAGTTCATGCCTTTTTGTCAGTGGTTATTATGCACTTAATATATCCATTGTAGATATCTGACATTTTTTCTGTGCAATTTTGACTTACTGTTGCATTTCATTATCAACTTTTCATTTGTGATTTGACAAAATTATCAGGAGAACTAGATATAATTCTACGGATTTAAATGGCAGAGAAAAATGGTGGAGGATAAGCCTCTTTGTAATGATATCTCTCCTGCCAGAGACTCAGAGATCATGCAGCCCAGGGGCCTGAGGCTGCTGTCGAGTCCCAGGGGTCTCCAGTCTTCAGAGGAGCTGGAGAGGAGCGGAAAGTCACGGTGCAAGGCAATGTAAGTGAAGAGAACAGGGCTGAGGCAGGGCATGGCTGGGGAGCTGTTGGAGCACATTGTACTGGGACTGGAGTTATCATGGCCTTCCTCTACTCCTTCCATCATCAAGATGAAGCCCCTCATAGAGATAGAGATGGTTTTGAGGGTGGGTGAGGAGTGTAGGTTAGGTGTGTGTGTGTGCTTGCGCGTGTACGTGTGCAGAAAACCTCCAGCTCTGAATAGTATAACACCTTAAGGGCTTTCTAGTTTTGAGTCATCACAAGACAATGTGCTTCCGCCTCGCCATCTCATTTTGAACAAAGCTTTACTCCTAACGACGGAAGGAGAGCTGCACACCGGGGTTTGGGAAAATCCATAATAATGGACAGCCAGAGAAATGGAACTCATTTGAAGCCACATTAAATTCTCATGAGCTGACTGGTTAATTCGTGAAGCCGAGCAGAACGGCATGCTGGGTAGGGCCACTATTCTAACCGCACAAAACCTCTGCAGAGAGACAGCTGGGTAAATTACCGGACCAGATGACAACACCAGCTTTATGCCTGTGGATTACTTTTTCTCTCGCTTTTTCTCTCTGTCACAATGTCTTTACTTAGCTGGTATAAGCCAGTTTTTGTCCATTCATTCCTGAGCCTCAGGGTTTACATATTTTTGCTACAGCCCAGCAGTATCACATCTGATTCCAACTAATCAATCTAATTCAATTAATCTTGATAATTTGTTTATTTGTTGAATCAGATGTGCTAGTGCTTAGTTAGAACAACAATACACCCTCTCCCCAGGAAAAGATTGATAGTCATTGGCGCAGTTTCCGTAAGTGACATAGGAGGCGTGAGGGCTATATGGAGGTGTTATAGGAAAACTGTTAGTAGAGAAGACATGCAGACTGCTGCCTGTCCAAAACAATTATGGTTACCAAGTCCCTTCAGCAATGTTCCAACATCTAGTGGAAAGCCTTCCCAGAAGAGTGGAGGCTGTTATAGCAGCAAAGGGGGGTACCAACTCCATATTAATACCCATGATTTTGGAAGGAGATGTACGACCAGCAGACGTCCACATACTTTTGGCCGTGTCGTGTATCTCTGCTGGTCTGTAGTGCATCTCTGTTAGCTGTGTCGTGTATCTCTGCTGGTCTGTAGTGCATCTCTGTTAGCTGTGTCGTGTATCTCTGCTGGTCTGTAGTGCATCTCTGTTAGCTGTGTCGTGTATCTCTGCTGGTCTGTAGTGCATCTCTGTTAGCTGTGTCGTGTATCTCTGCTGGTCTGTAGTGCATCTCTGTTAGCTGTGTCGTGTATCTCTGCTGGTCTGTAGTGCATCTCTGTTAGCTGTGTCGTGTATCTCTGTCGGTCTGTAGTGCATCTCTGTTAGCTGTGTCGTGTATCTCTGCTGGTCTGTAGTGCATCTCTGTTAGCTGTGTCGTGTATCTCTGCTGGTCTGTAGTGCATCTCTGTTAGCTGTGTCGTGTATCTCTGCTGGTCTGTAGTGTAGTGCATCTCTGTTAGCTGTGTCGTGTATCTCTGCTGGTCTGTAGTGCATCTCTGTTAGCTGTGTCGTGTATCTCTGCTGGTCTGTAGTGCATCTCTGTTAGCTGTGTCGTGTATCTCTGCTGGTCTGTAGTGCATCTCTGTTAGCTGTGTCGTGTATCTCTGCTGGTCTGTAGTGCATCTCTGTTAGCTGTGTCGTGTATCTCTGCTGGTCTGTAGTGCATCTCTGTTAGCTGTGTCGTGTATCTCTGCTGGTCTGTAGTGCATCTCTGTTAGCTGTGTCGTGTATCTCTGCTGGTCTGTAGTGCATCTCTGTTAGCTGTGTCGTGTATCTCTGTCGGTCTGTAGTGCATCTCTGTTAGCTGTGTCGTGTATCTCTGCTGGTCTGTAGTGCATCTCTGTTAGCTGTGTCGTGTATCTCTGCTGGTCTGTAGTGCATCTCTGTTAGCTGTGTCGTGTATCTCTGCTGGTCTGTAGTGCATCTCTGTTAGCTGTGTCGTGTATCTCTGCTGGTCTGTAGTGCATCTCTGTTAGCTGTGTCGTGTATCTCTGCTGGTCTGTAGTGCATCTCTGTTAGCTGTGTCGTGTATCTCTGCTGGTCTGTAGTGCATCTATGTTAGCTGTGTCGTGTATCTCTGCTGGTCTGTAGTGCATCTCTGTTAGCTGTGTCGTGTATCTCTGTCGGTCTCTAGCTGGCAAGAGTGTGCGTGTGCTTTTCTTATTTCTCTCCACAGTCTTTAGAAGCTGATTGGCTGTCCCCAGAGAGGCACTTGGTCTGTCCTCCATCCAACCTCTTGAGTTACAGCTCACCCACACTCTGCACCCATCAGTGAAGCATCCACACATAAGATACACACACAGAGGCAACCTTCAACCCCCCACACACCCCCTCAAGAAGCTGGTCCCAGTATCCGCAGACAGCTCTGTCTTGACCCCTCAAGTCACCCAGTGTTTCCAGGGAGTCAGCTTCACGTCCCCAAGATGAGAATGATTTCCCATGCGGCCTCCTCCCGGTAATCACAGCATTTGGCAGCTTCTAGTGGCATTCATCAACTCAAGTGATAGGGACATTTTCCAACCCACCCCCATATTTTATACTTGAACCCCTTTCTCTTCCTTCTGCTTCTCTCAACTACATAAGATACACACACACACACACACACACACACACGCAGGCACGCACACCCACACAGCTACCCTACACCCCCCACCCCCATACACACACAACCTCCCCTCACGCACACACATAACAGCACAGAGGGATGGGATCTGAGCTGTCATTGCCTGACATCATCTCCCTGCCTGCATTGTTTTTTTCTCTCCTCACCATCCCCATTAAGTCAACCAAATGGAGAGACAATGCGTTCTGTACCGTCCCAAGGAACCCTCTGCAACACTATGTTCAAGAACAAATAGAACATGTGCACGTACCCATTCTCCTCATTGACTGTGAACAGCATTATGCAGCTGAAGGCTTGCAATAGTATGCGTATACTGTACCTCTCATGTCTAGGAGGAGCTGAGCATCCCTGTCATAAGTGGGTGTCTGCTTCCTCTCCATGTGTTGGCTTACTGTACTGTGCATCGCTGCATTGAAGAAGTAGCGTAAACACACTGTAAGGTATCTCCGAGGCTTCATAGGAACGATGGTCTTCGGATAGCCTTAAAGGATTTCTCTCTGCAGCTTTGAGGATGATGATGATTTGAATTGAATCTGTTGAAATAACCTGTTGAGAAAATGATTTCTGGGTCACGCAGAATGCATATACACAAAAAACACAGACAGATATACAATATTAGATTGACATTGTGTACCGTCTAGCATGTAACTATATCTCATAAGACAATGTTTAGTTAATGTAGACCTTCTGTTGAGTAGTTGACGTGATGAACAATGAAGGATGAACTAATGAAGGATGGGAAACGGTCTAATTAGATGCCTCTGGCCGTTATAACTCCACCCCCATCAGATAACTATCTGCCGATATGCCCTTCTGACATCAGAGCTGGAGGTAGGAGCCAGACAGGAGGGATTTACATATCTCTATGACCTCATTAGTGAGAGAAAGGTTGTTATTGTCTTTCATGTTCTGCTAGGAGACGTGGCTCGCTTCCTCTGAGTGGTCAGAGAAGTTAAGGGCATTCTGGAGATTAGAGATAGCCGAGGGTGTTGGGAAAGGTTTGTGTTGCTGTCTTCACTTTGAGAAGATAAAGGCATACCGAGACGTTGAGCTGAGATGGGGAGAGGTGACAGGAATATTTGGGAGTTTCGGAGACGCTTTGAAGGTTGGGAAAGGACGATAAACCACAGTGGCATGTCTCTCTTCACGACACTTGAGTATGAGACAGCAGGACGACAAAATGAAGGCTTTTATGTTTTGGCATGGAGGGGTGTGTCAGAGGCTTCTGCGGAACACGGAACGATGTCACACAGTTAGTTGCAGAATTTTACCAAAGAATGTTCCTTCTAAGGTTCCATTTGAAGTCAGGTAGTAGGAAGGAGGTGACCTTGAGCCTTCCATTGTTCCACCTTCTCCTCCTCCTCCTCTTTCTCTGGCTTTTCAAAAACAAAGGAGGACTTTCTCTCTAATTAAGAAGACCTTGACTACAGATCAGATCACTCCCATTTTTCCTCTTCATTTCTGTGGGAAAATATTTCATCGATTTTCGGAGGGGGATCGAAGGCGGGCGGAGCTGAAAGGAGCTCTATGAGGGATTACTACCAGCAGGGGGATTGAGGAGGAGGGTGGGGGTAGGAAGGGGGTGAGGGGGTGACGTCCCCCCTCCATGTGCCCCATGGGAGATGAACCAATTACAGGCCTTGATCTTTCTCCCAGTCATAACCCAGCTCTCTTCTCATCGCTCTCCTTACTCACTTCACAACTACACCACTGCTGCACATCTGCAAATCCCATCAAGGACATTTCACGAACGTTTAGCAATATTGCTTTTTTCCTACATTTATAACCATCTGGAGATACGCTTTTGTTGTGTTTATATGGTCAGAACCTACAAGTATGTATCTCCGTCGAGACTTTTCTAAAGGCTATATTCAGCAGGCACGTGCAGAACAATGAAGAATAGAATGTGTGAACAATAGAATGACCTTGAGACTCCATATTTTAGGTTCAAAATATGACTTTCTGAGTGACAAATGACAGATCATCATGGAGCAACTACCAGTTTTCCCAGGAGAGTACTCTGCTCCTCTCTCTCCCCCCCCTCTCTTTCCCCCCCCTCTCTGTCTCTCTTTCGCCCTCCCTCTCTCCCTCTCTCTCACTCCCTCCTCCGCTCTCTCTAAATTATGCTTTACCCCTGCAGGTGCCAACATCGCCCTCTGAAATGATTATTCCAAACCCACACAAGATTGCTTTTGGTAATTATATGTATCATAATTAAATTTGATGAACTCCTCTGGGACGTGAAATCTCATTTGACCCAGGCGCTGTGCTTCAAAAAGGGAGACACATCTTCACCATTACGGAAGCTACAATTAAAATCCTGCAACAGCCGTCTTGGTAAACGAAATGAGTATTTCTCTGCACCAAATGTGTTACAGCTCATTATTAACTACACAGTGCACCAAATAAAGCCAAAAATCTATCTCTGATAATAGAAAATACAGTGTTAAAGTGAGGAGCATAAACCACATTCTACCTCCAAGGTTACTCTTGGAAGACTCTTTGAAAAGAGAGATGAAAACATGTAATTTGTCTTTCATTTGTGGGCAGTAATTATCACTTAAGCCACAAATAAACAAGCGATCGTCAAGGGAAACAAAATCCCCAAAAGGCTGATGGTTAATACCTCCTTAGCCGGACCACACAGCATCCAAACACATCATGAGTCACAGGACATCCCAAATACCATCATGTTTGAATCAAATCAAATCCAATTGTATTTGTCACATGCGCCGAATACAACGGGTGTAGTGAAATGCCTACTTGCAAGCCCTTACCCAACGACGCAGTTTAAAAAAAATACCACCCCCCCCCCTCAAAAAATGTAAGAGATAAGAATAACAAATAATTAAAGATCAGCAGTAAATAACAATAGCGGGGCTATATACAGGAGGTACCGGTACAGAGTCCGGGGGCAACGGTGTCGAGGTAATTGAGGTAATATGTACATGTAGGTAGAGTTATTAAAGTGACTATGCATAGATAATAACAGAGAGTAGCAGCAGTGTAAAAGAGGGGGGCAATGCAAATGGTCTGAGTAGTCATTTGATTAGCTGTTCAGGCTTGGGGGTAGAAGCTGTTTAGAAGCCTCTTAGATGTGGACACCAAGGAACTTGAAGCTCTCAACCTGCTCCACTACAGCCCTGCCGATGAGAATGGGGGAGAGCTCGGTCTTCCTTTTTCTGTTGTCCACAATCATCTCCTTTGTCTTGATCACGTTGAGGGAGAGGTTGTTGTCCTTGTACCACACGGTCAGGCCTCTGACCTCCTCACTATAGGCTGTCTCATTGTAGTTGGTGGTTAGGCCTACCACTGTTGTGTCATTATCAAACGTAATGATGGTGTTGGAGTCATACCTGGCCATGAAGTCATGAGTGAACAGGGAGTAGAGGAGGGGACTGAGCATGCACTCTATATCAGCAGTGCGCAAACCCGAAAGCCAATTCAATCCAGCCAGTGGGAGGTTTTTGTAAAAAAATATACAAATACAATGATTATTGGGTTAAGAAACGAACACTACAGGGCTCTCTTGAACATCTAAAACTAGATAGAAAGTACAGTTGAAGTCGGAAGTTTACATACAGTCATTAAAACTTGATTTTCAACCACTCCACAAATTTCTTGTTAACAAACTATAGTTTTGGCAAGTTGGTTAGGACATCTACTTTGTGCATGACACAAGTAATCTTTTCAACAATTGTTTACAGACAGATTATTTCACTTAATAATAATAATAATAATAATAATTCACTGTATCACAATTCCAGTGGGTCAGAAATGTACATACACTAAGTTGACTGTGCCTTTAAACAGCTTGGAAAATTCCAGAAAATTATGTCATGGCTTTAGACTCTTCTGATAGGCTAATTGACATAATTTGAGTCAATTGGAGGTGTACTTGTGGATGTATTTCAAGGCCTACCTTCAAACTCAGTGCCTCTTTGCTTGACATCATGGGAAAATCTAAAGAAATCAGCCAAGAAAAAATTGTATACCTCCACAAGTCTGGATCATCCTTGGGAGCAATTTCCAAATGCCTGAAGGTAACACGCTCATCTGCACAAACAATAGTACGCAAGTACGTATAAACACCATGGGACCATGCAGCTGTCATACTGCTCAGGAAGGAGACGTGTTCTGTCTCCTAGAGATGAACCTACTTTGGTGCGAAAAGTGCAATTCAATCCCAGAACAACAGCAAAGGACCTAGTGAAGATGCTGGAGGAAACAGGTACAAAAGTATCTATATCCACAGTAAAATAAGTCCTATACCGACATAACCTGAAAGGCCGCTCAGCAAGGAAGAAGCCACTGCTCCAAAACCGCCATAAAAAAAACAGATTACGGTTTGCAGCTGCACATGGGGACAAAGATTGTACTTTTTGGAGAAATGTCCTTTGGTCTGATGAAACAAAAATAGAACTGTTTGGCCATAATGACCATCGTTATGTTTGGAGGAAAAATGGGGAGGCTTGCAAGCCGAAGAACACCATCCCAAACGTGAAGGACGGGGGTGGCACCATCATGTTGCGGGGGTGCTTTGCTGCAAGAGGGACTGGTGCACTTCACAAAATAGATGGCATCATGAGGGAGGAAAATTACGTGGATAAATTGAAGCAACATCTCACAACATCAGTCAGGAAGTTAAAGCTTGGTCGCAAATGGGTCTTCCAAATGGACATTGACCCCAAGTATACTTTCAAAGTTGTGGCAGGACAACAAAATCAAGGTATTGGAGTGGCCTTCACAAAGCCATATAAAATTTGTGGGCAGAACTGAAAAAGCGTGTGCGAGCAAGGAGGCATACAAACCTGACTCAGTTACACCAGTTCTGTCAGGAAGAATGGGCCAAAATTCACCCAACTTATTGTGGGAAGCTTATGAAAGCCTACCCGAAACATTTGACCCAAGATAAACAATTTAAAGGCAACGCTGCCAAATACTAATTGAGTGTATGTAAACTTCGGACCCACTGGGAATGTGATGAAAGAAATAAAATCTGAAATAAATAATTCTCTCTACTATTATTATGACATTTCATATTCTTAAAATAATGTGGTGATCCTAACTGACATAAGACAGGGAATTTTTACTATGGTATTTGGCTAAGGTGTATGTAAACTTCCGACTTCAACTGTATATAGTCAATAGACAACAAATTACACTGTTCAGTCATCTGCCTGACCTAATCAGTCGCTTCTGAGGCCATTATATCTCTGCTGAGTTTAAAAAGTATACAAGGGTGACCAAGTTGGTTTCAGAAGGACCACGGACAGATGGGGAGTGTCATGACGTTGTCCTCTTTGGGTACAGCGAGCACCATCCTCCTCTCTCTGTCTCCTACACACAGGCTGCTGGTCGTAAATTCCTGAGGAGATTATCTCCTCATGGCCACAGTATAGAGAAAGAGTGAGTTTCCATAGAGAGAACAAGGGAATTTCTTCCACCTCACAGAACTTGAGGTCCGAACAACATTTATGTTCTGGAGAAGGTATAAAAGATTGGTGAAGAATCCAGCTACGAACTTGTCCATTTGGTCCAATTTTGTGAAACTAATGGGAGACAATACGGCAACATTACCATAACGCTGTTTATATAATAGCCTCAGAAATGAGGTTAACATCTAATTGTTGTATAAGATGAATGAGTGAGGATGATACTGTTTGTGAAATTGTGTAATGTGATTTTGGTCTGTTTAATATAGGAAACTCCAATTCCCTTTGGAGTTGAACTAAATCAGAGGACTGCCCATGAGCACAGTTAGGATCTGGCGTCATGAGACAGCCTTTTTCTGCTCTTCTGAATAAAACCCCCACCTTGAGAATTTCTCAACAGACTATGTTTCTCTCAAATATGAGAGGACAAAGGTTGCAAACCAGCATTCCTCGATAACGAGAGGGCCAAGGTTTGAGTAGATGGCTGAATCTTTTAACCATACAATGTGGTTAAACTCTTAGACTATTGATACCGACAGATTAAGAACAAGTCTTTGATATTAATTACTAGTCTGCAGCTAGGAATTCGATATCATTGAACGCGAAGACCGACAACCGCCGAAACAGCTATTCTATAATGACATGAATGAATGTCACTCTGAACTATCCATTCTAACCACGACAGAGAGAGAGAGAGAGAGGGCGGACAGACTCTCCAACAGAAACAAACTTTTCAACAGAGATCCTGAGGACACACTGAGCGTAAATATATATAATGATTGCAATTATTCCCGAATGAGTGAGCGTTCATGTGCAAAGGATGAACATTTCAATTGTTATAATTATCAACTTTGTAGTGTCTCATCTCAGTTAACCCCCACTTCCCTTTTGTCCACCAAGCCGCGATACCGGTTTATCCCACTAGGGAAACTCTGTTATCATTTCCTTGTAACTATCTACTGTTTGTTTATGCATTTCTGTGAATTACTTAGTTAGTAAATAAATTCTTTTAGACAATTGATGTATGGATGACTCATAGTGAAGACTGGGTTCGTGCAGATAACCAACTATTTACAATGTTTGGAATGAGACTAACGTGAGGTAAAATAAAGAATAAGTAATTCATCAGAAGACTAATTGATCAGATATTAAAATATCTGAAAAGTTATATTAGGAAAATTATAACTTTGTAATCTGAATATTTTCCTTGGTGCCCCGACTTCCTAGTTAATTACATTTGCCTGATTAGTTAATCACAAAATGCTAATTACAGAGAATCTTTGATAAAAACTATAAGTCTTTAGTTAATGATAGTAAAGACAGTAGTAAAGGAAAACAAGACACTCAGACACATACAGATGCAAACAAGTACAGGCACACAAGCATAACCTCATGATCCCTACCTCTCTCACACACACACACACACAAAACAGAATAACACATGATACGGTATAGCAACACTGAGTTACAGCCAGTGAAGCTTTAAGAGGTACTCTGAACCAGTGTGAAGGAGCATGGAGGATAGAGATCATTCTACAAACACAGTAACACTTTCTACAGCAAGCCAAAGCACATTTACATCCTACTACTGTAATAAAAATATGCCAACAGCTCAGGGAGCCCCAGCAGCTGCCCAGCAGGGGTTGTTGAGGTCACCGGGGACAACACACCATTCGCTATGGATACACTGATACCTTGATCATAACGTATGTTATGTAAAGAAGTTGTGGCTTTGATTGAACCGCGGGATAAAGGCATTGTGGGAAGTCTCTCTTCCTTTCTCTCTGCGTCTCTCTAGTGCCTCTCCCATCTACCCTCTCTCTCTCTCTCTGTATTTAACTCTCTTTGCTGCTTCTCTCTCATGTGTGTAGTTAAAATCCATGCTCTCGCTCTCTCTTCTTTCTCATTCTCCTTGTTCTGTTTTTTTTTACTCTTTACTCTTATTTTTCTCTCTCTCGTTTTCTCTTTCTCTCCCTCTCTCCCTCCTGCTCTTTCTCTGTCCCTCTCACGCCTCCTCTCTGCAGGAGTGCACCGCCACCGCTGGGCAGCAATCCCTTATTTTTCAGGTGATTGCTCAGGGAATATTGATTAAGGCAAAGATTCGCTGCTGAGATGTCACTTTTTCAACTTCCTCCCAGTGACTTTAATACTGAATAGAGTAGAGCTGACTCCTTCACTTGTGGATAAACTCTCGGGCACAGATCAAATACATTTCTCAAAGACACAACACACACAAACACACACAAGCACACACAAGCATTTACATTCACATTTTTGTCATTTATCTGATGCTCTTATCCAGAGTGACTTACAGTTAGCGCATTCATCTTAAGATAGTTAGGGGGGACAACGACATATCTCAGTCATAAAGTATGTACATTTTGCCACAATAAAGTAGCTATCGACAATACAGCAAAACAGAGTAGGTGTTTGAACGATTTGTCATCTAACCAAGAGAGTGGTTTGTTAGTTGAATTTTTTTAAATATTGGTTTTGTGCACAAATGCAACATTAGCTCTTATGTACTCTGTCTCATCAAACTAGTAGCTGCATCTGCCTGGTATTGATATAAGAGGTTACAGCACAGTATGAAGCTGCTAAACCTTCTCATTCCTTCAAGAACACATACAGTATATCGATGGCTCTGGATCTGACTAAAGATATTTGGTCATATTCATTAGGGCACACCGTAACAAAGGTTTTGAAATGGAAAAGAGAAACTATCGTTTCTTATTGGCCATCTTCAGGTATCCCTCCTGTTCCAGTCAGTTTTTTTTCTCTCGTTTTGCACATAATGAACACGACCCAGATGAGACCAACTGCCGTTTTCTGACAAAGGAAGAAGAATATGCGTCAGCACCCCATTCGTCTCACAAGCAAGCGCACACGCACACGCACACACACACACGCACGCACACACACACACAAAAGCCATTGAAGCACATCTAATGTAATGTATTCTTCGTTGTGTTGGGTGCTTATGTCTCTACGTCTCTCTCACTTTAATTACTACAATAAAAAAAGTATCAATTAAAAAACAAAGGCTTCCGAAAAGCCATTCCTCACAAAGCATTACCCATAGAAAAAGCCATGAAACTTGTTTGATTGACTATTAGTTGAGCTCTAAAACTTCAATTAAGCGGCCCATGTGACCTTGCAATGAGTCTAGATATTTCCTGTGAGAGATGGATGGTGTTCATGTTAGAGGATGGGTTATATCCTGCCATATGATGAAGTGAAGCAATTCTAACCTCTTCAGATTCTTAGCCAATCACAGCCTTGGGAAAGGAGTGGGAGGACGCTTTGGATAACTGTCTGAGGTGACATCGTATGGTTCGGGAATAATATGAGCCAGTTTTGTAGGTCCATCTGAACACAGACATTATGACTCAACAACCATTCCTGGACCTGACTCCAAAAGCGAGCCACCGACAGACAGTACCAAAAGATATGATCTATTGATTCTGTTTCTTCTTTGCAGTCTCTATGTGGCTGACTATTCAATGCCCCATATATTGAGCATTCGTTTTGTGGCAAAAATGTAAAACAATAGTTGAAATTAAAAAGAACGTATTGACGCGTCAAGTGTTTTATATGTCAGTTCACAAACCCGATGCCATGGTATTGGGACATAAAAATCTGATCCCAACTATCCTGAATTTTATGGAGTATAGTTGTCAAACCTCTCGACCTTTTACGATTTATACTAGTCATTTTTTAAGCCATGCATGGTCTTTGACTGCCAGACAAACTAATTCGTTCCTTTCTCTTTTGAGTAATTGCCTCTTCCATTTTTGTGGCAGAGCTGCGATGATACTTTTGTTTATTTAGCTACTCTACCTGGGGGTCCACATATATACTAGGATTAAATGTCAGGAATTGTGAAAAACTGAGTTTAAATGTATTTGGCTAAGGTGTATGTAAACTTCCGACTTCAACTGTACGTAAAACTGCGATAGGGAATTCGCCCGTAGATGGACAGATGTATCCCTCTCCGTTGTTTAAACATACTATCTATTTTACAACTTCTCGGAGCTGAAGAATTCAAGGCTCTTATGAGCAGATTCTAGACCTACTGTATCAAAGGCTTTCTCAAAATCTGCTGTAAAGACTATACCTGGTTTCCCTATAGTACCATAGTGTACCATTATTTCTAGTAGTTGTCTAATATCTCCAATATATCAATATATCTTCCTTTCAAGACTCCTGTCTGATCGTGAAAAATAATGTCCGGTAGGACCTTTCTCATTTGATGAGCAATACATTTTGTCAATATTATTGCATCACAACATTGAAGGCTGTGGGGCCTCAATTTTTTTTTTTTTTTGATACTGGATCTTTGTAGTCCCCCCTGGCTCCTGTGCCATTTAAAGGTAATTTCCGATTGAGCTGACAAATGCAGCGTTTACCGTGAATGTGGTCTCCGCGAATGTGGGAACATTGCCTTTAAAACGTGATCGGATTGAATCCCTTCAGGATCACTGTTGTGATATTTTAGGTTCAAAGTAGCAAGTGGCTTTGATATTGTGTTGTCCGGGACAATCCTCTTTAACCCTTTACACTGGTGGGAATTGGCGTATAAGGATAGGGCTAAATTGAAATGTTTTTTACACAATATACAATTTTAAAACCATATGCATAACCATGGTAGCAATTCAAAAGGTAACAGTTTGGAGATTATGGGAAAATGATGAGACCAAAGTTGAGGACACAACAGTTCACCTGACACAAGACTGAATCCAAACACTACAATGTTGATTTTATGTGCGTGTTACATTTACTGAACTTCTCAACACATTTGTTGATAACGAAATCTGAAAATACTGTGGATACATTCAGTAACATGATAAGAATATTCCTGGAACATGTGGGGAAGGTGCAACATAAGGGTTTGAGTGAGAGGATTAACTGGTGTCTCCAAGTGGACACACATCTCTCCAAAGTACACAGTTCCTAAGTAATTTCAATGCACTTTTATGACTCAAAGAAGTCTTCAACACTAAGGTACTTTTTGGAGCTCTTTTAGCTGTGCCGTTGAGGGACTAGAGCAAGCACACTTGTAGTTGTTTTTGTTTAGAACACAGCCCTGCATCACGCCATCACGCAATTACTGTTGTTGTCTACGCAACTTAAAAACGGTCCATTATAAATCGCCATCTGGGTCAGGTGGGCATCATTTGAAAGCTTGTTCTATTGCCAACATGTCTAGCTAAAATATACAATATTATAGTTAGGCTTTCTCAATGCAATTCCGGGAAACAGATCATAATTTTGGTGTGCATAGAAAGGAGTCATGAGTGCCTTCAGGTGTTCCGCAGTGAATTCTCTTCACAACAGACAAACAGGCTCATTCTGTTCAGAACAACCCAGGGTTTGACGCCATGTCATCTTGTAACTGTACATCACACATAGATCATAAATGTTGACACTGTACATGACATGAGTGTTATGATATGGAAATGTGAAATGCACATTTGGAATCACAGTGTTTGGCCTGCTTGTATGACATCAAAGTGGTATTTATTATAATCCTCAATGTGTCATCTGTCAAAATACATGGAGTCCTCTTAATTTACAGCATTTCCCTCACTCAGACAACCCAAAATCTGCAAAAGTTACCCAATTAGCGGGAGGGATGGGGGCAACTTCTTGTTGTGCGAGGTGCTTAAGTTCAGAACGGCTGTCAGTCAAAACCCAAACAGCACTGTGAAGCACAGAGCCTGAGCTCTGATGTCATGTATAGCATACAGTATTACTGTACAGCCACTGCGTTCCAATTTAGGCATTTATCAGTGCACAAATCTGCCATTTTCAACCCAAATAAAATAAATGCTAATATCCATTCCCCTTGAATGGGATTTGTGCTAACAGGGTAAGAAAACCATTATGTAATTATTACATAATGGGGAACTATCCCTTTACGTTGTACAGAACAAAAGCTATTGTCAGTACATTTTGGAATGAAATGATCTCTTCAATGCCTCATCATGTAACAGGTGGCTTTTACACACCCTTTCTCATTTGTTCTTCCTTTCTTGGCAAAATAATCTCTACTAATATCTAACAGGATATTATCAATCAATTACCAACCAATAAAACACTTCATTAACCATATCATTACAGTAGTGTGTGTTGGAGCCCGACAGGATCTCTGCCAACACACACTACAGTGTGGGCGTGAGTAGGGAGAGCGGGAGAGGCTATTTTACGCTAGTTTGTCTAAATATTGTCATTTTTCTTGGCAACGCTCAGTGTTGATTTCTTAGGACGTTTCTGTTCATTTAGAGTGACGTCTCGTTTATTAGCGACTTGATGGCTTTTTACAGTGGTGCCATGGTGACAGGAGTGTGTGTGTGAGTGACAAGAAATGCTTATTCCACCCCCCCACCCCCCCAATTATCATTGAAAAGCATTATTCACCAAAGCATTGTACTTCAGCTTCTCAGACTTCTCTGTTGTGTTATTGAAGTGGAAAAAAAACAAGAATAATCATCATCTTTCACAGAGTCTGGGACCGCCGGTGATTTACTCTTTTTCCAAGGCGTTTATTGAGTGAATTTTTAGTACAATAATTGTCAGAAAGTTACTGCTTACAAACTCGGACACATACTCGTCATCACAATATACAAGTGGTAGCTATACAGAGAGGGAAACAAAGGCAAGAAAAGACGCATTCGGTTCCTATGTCCTGTGTGTACCGCAAAGTGAGGTCATCATCCCTGTCGTGCTGTCTTCATCCTTATTGGCTGTCCTTAGCAATACTGGGTCTGCTGTGTGTGTGTGTGTGTGTGTGTGTGTGTGTGTGTGTGTGTGTGTGTGTGTGTGTGTGTGTGTGTGTGTGTGTGTGTGTGTGTGTGTGTGTGTGTGTGTGTGTGTGTGTGTGTGTGTGTGTGTGTGTGTGTGTGTGTGTGTGTGTGTGTTTATATGTGTGTCCATTATCTGAAATAGAAGAACACATACAAATAGAGGAATTATTTTCAACTAAAACAATACTTTCTGAAACAGATTTAACTACACAAATATTTATTCAACAGCAATCATCAGTTGAATGGACACACCCAGGCCCACTTTTCAGACAAAGTTGTAACAAATCAAAACAGATGTCATTGTAAAAAATGATTATCAAAGTAATCCACAAATGAATATATGTTTTTTTTAGGAGGAGAGAATGGGACAATGACAGCAAATTCTGAAATCGCTATTATGGAGGGAGTGCTAATTGCTTTTCATGTCACGATTCTGAAGTGGAATGCTATTAGAGACAGAATGTTAATAAATCCAACATTAGCAAATGGAAAACAAGAAAAATGGGAATTACAGACTGCTCTGTCATCTCATTCATAGACAGGCATGTTGAATGGCAAATACTTGAGACGTGCCTGAATGGAAGCGTAATGGATTGAAATTAGATCCCTCCATTGAATAAACAGACATCGTTAATCAGAAGAAAGAATTATTAGGTATGCGCAGGGTACTCCGGCCTTGTGTGAATGATGTTGAAAAGGATTTTAAAAGCTAGGTTTCGACCTAAAGAGCTTAATGTATAGGTTGTCATATACGGTTTATTGAAACAGCTCAGGTGGTCGTAGACTGTAGCTGAATTACAACAATTAGAACCGACCCCAATATACCTTACTTGATGTATAGTGCTACTGTTTCATAGTCCGTCAACCCCTCCCCGCTCATTTTCCCAATAGACACCCACTATCAGGTCTCGGCCCACTCTCTCTTCATTATGAGATAGACTGCCGTGCAGTAGCTGTAACAGCGGACTCCTTGCCGTGTGTATGCCTGTGTGTGTGTGTGCTGGCCCCAGCCCCATCCATCTCCCTCCCCACGGCTGATCAGACCGCTGTTAGACTGAGGCCCTGAGGCCCCAGCAGGTGGCCTGGTCCCGTGCCTGCCTGGGTGCACTGGAGCAGAGAGTATGAGATGCAGCCATTTCTCAGCCCCAGCCAGCTGGGCATGCCCAGCGAGGCCCAGACCCACATCCAGACCTGGGCCTGAAACAGGTTTTTTACACTCAGGATAAATGAGCTGGAGCCTGGCCATGAGAAGGAGCGAGGGATGGGGGGATAGATGTGAGACAGAAGGGAAAAAGAAGGGGTGAGGGGGTTGAGGATACTTAATAATCTGCTAATGGGCTGCGATTGATTTCTAATTTCAGACGCCAAGGTGGGTACCTCAGTCTTAGACATGGAGCCACACCCCTACTAAAGTAAAAACCCATTGCTTGGCACAGGAGTGCAGAAGGCTGGCCAATTCCACAGAGTGGTTAGTAGAACAGCAGTCTACGATATCTGTGTTTGGGGAAACAGCAGTTTGTCATGACCTGACACCTGAGGATGTAGTTACAAGAAAATCGATGCAATGAGAGATTACAACCAGACAAAATCTGGTTAAGTTGTCTCGTGTTCCAATATTAGACACTTGCCATAGGCCTACTCTGTAGAAGATCAAACATAGGCATACTTAATTTCCCTCTGCTGTCGCTGGAAGCCTTAATTAATATGGCCAATTCACAGCTAACGAGGATTTTGCTATATCTACAGTGTAACATGGGTTGTTGCCTTCGCATCGATTGCCTACTTTAGTAAAGTGGACATGTCAGTGGGTTGGCGACGACACTCATTCATAATTGTATGTTGTATGTTTTGACCTGATTGGGAATAACCCAATTCCCTTTGGTTTCGTCACAGTTATCAGAGCAGTTCCACCATCTTCAACCAGGTTCCTTCACCTTGCTGTCAGACATAGTTGAGATTCAGTGTGATTGGTGCAAGACCAGACAGCCATCTATTTCTCAGACTACACCACACCAATCACACTGCAATCACAGGCTTCTAGCATACACAAGAGCAGGGCTAGTAGTACAATCAACCCTGTGTACCGAAGCCCTCCGACTCATCATGTCAGCTTCCCCTCCTGGACCACCATTTACTCCATCTTCAGACATACTTCAGAAGGACACTCTCACTCCAACTCAAATAGTATCCGTGTCCTCAGTAGCCACCATCTCAAGAATAAACCTCTTCCGCCAGAGGAGGCTGGTGGGGGGAGTTATAGGATGACAGGCTCATTAAATGGCTGGAATGGAACGGTATCAAACATATGGAAACCACGTGTTTTACTCTGTTCCATTCATTCCATTCCAGCCATTACAATGACCCCATCCTCCTAAAGCTCCTCTCACCAACCTCTTTTGTCTTCCACCAATTGCAATAGAGTGTGTTTCACTTATAAACATTGGGGCAAATACTAACTTCCAATTGAGGCAAATTTTCACTGAGTCATCCATTGACATCAGTGTACGACTAAGTGAAAATTTGACTTAATTGGAAATGAAGATTCACCCCGTTATGGACATATTGTCAAGGATCCCTCCAGAACTGTGTCATTACGCACACCTAGTCTCCATTTCCCTGATTGTAATTGTATAAATGTGCCCATTGGTTTCCATTGGGCAGTCGATTATTGTTCCATTGTCCGTTGATCGTGTGAGTACCTGTGCTGTGTTGTTTTGGCTTTCGTGCCGCTTGTATTGCGCAGCTGATTACGGGTCTCGCCCCGGTGTACTTACTCAAGGTACTCCTTGCTCTTTTGTTTGGGTTTCAACCCTGTGTTTTGTATATGTGTTTCTTTGGTCTTCGCCCCCTTGTATTTAAATGGCACGCTGTAATTTGAGTAAGAAAAACCACTATTACGTATTCCTGCGCCTGTCTCCTGATCCCTATACCAATGTGACACATATAAATTAATATTGGCCAACGTAGGTAGAGCAGTCACTAAGCAATACTTACAATTGACATAGCTTTTAGTGTACTAGTAATAGCTGTAAAACTAGCCAGTTTAGGTAATAGGTGTGTGGGGATTGAAGTGCAAGATGAACTCCTCTCTTTAGGTAACAGGTGTGTGGGGATTGAAGTGCAAGATGAACTCCTCTCTTTAGGTAACAGGTGTGTGGGGGTTGAAGTGCAAGAGGAACTCCTCTCTTTAGGTAACAGGTGTGTGGGGATTGAAGTGCAAGAGGAACTCAAGAGGAACTCTCTTTAGGTAACAGGTGTCTGGGGGTTGAAGTGCAAGAGGAACTCCTCTCTTTAGGTAACAGGTGTGTGGGGTTGGGGAACTCCTCTCTTTGTAACAGGTGTGTGGGGGTTGAGTGCAAGAGGAACTCCTCTCTTTAGGTAACAGGTGTGTGGGGGTTGAAGTGCAAGAGGAACTCCTCTCTTTAGGTAACAGGTGTGTGGGGGTTGAAGAGCAAGAGGAACTCCTCTCTTTAGGTAACAGGTGTTTGAAGAGCAAGGAACTCCTCTCTTTAGGTAACAGGTGTGTGGGGTTGAAGGGGGAACTCCTCTCTTTAGGTAACAAGAGCTTTAGGTAAAGAGGAACTCCTCTCTTTAGGTAACAGGTGTCTGGGGATTGAAGAGCAAGAGGAACTCCTCTCTTTAGGTAACAGGTGTGTGGGGATTGAAGTGCAAGATGAACTCCTCTCTTTAGGTAACAGGTGTGTGGGGGTTGAAGTGCAAGAGGAACTCCTCTCTTTAGGTAACAGGTGTGTGGGGGTTGAAGAGCAAGAGGAACTCCTCTCTTTAGGTAACAGGTGTGTGGGGGTTGAAGTGCAAGAGGAACTCCTCTCTTTAGGTAACAGGTGTGTGGGGGTTGAAGTGCAAGAGGAACTCCTCTCTTTAGGTAACAGGTGTGTGGGGGTTGAAGAGCAAGAGGAACTCCTCTCTTTAGGTAACAGGTGTGTGGGGGTTGAAGAGCGAGAGGAACTCCTCTCTTTAGGTAACAGGTGTGTGGGGGTTGAAGAGCAAGAAGAACTCCTCTCTTTAGGTAACAGGTGGGTGGGGGTTGAAGTGCTATTATTTTTTTAGTGTGTGGGCCGAGTGCCCCTTTGAGCTGTTTGTCTGTGTTTATCAAGAGGCGCCTGTTGGCTAAGCCAGACCCAGATATTCACACACACACACACACACACACACACACACACACACACACACACACACACACACACACACACACACACACACACACACACACACACACACACACACACATCAATAGCAGATACAATACATACCGTAGACCTTGGCCAGCAGACGAGACACTATCCACTCTCCTTCCCATTCTTGATGGTTCCAATCACTCCAACACAAGCAACAAACAAGAGGAAATAAAGAAAAATACAGTCTGTACAAGTAAGTGCTCACCAGCAAGATATGGCATGAATACACTTACATTTAACATGGGCTCTTCAGAGAAGGGACATTTTGTTACTTTTTTTTATCCCTATAGTTGTTTTATACACATCCACAGAAAGAGTCATTTGTACATGGTCCTTTGTACATTTGCTTCCAGCTCAAAATTCATTCAGGATTGTCCATGTGATGACCCCTCAGCATTGGGGAAAGAAACAAAATGGTGTCTTTATGTTTTGTCCTCCAGAGGGCTAGGTGGCGCTGTAGAGAAACTACATTATGAGTCCATCTCCATCACAATCCAGTCCACAAAAACATCATCTTTGCCAAAAAGGCAAGCAGAGAGAGTTTTGTGCATACATATTCATACAAGTCACCTTCAATATGAAGATTTATTCAGAAGATATATTCATATTTAGTTAGAGATATACATATTTATATATATTCTCAGAATCTGGGTGAGGCCGTTTCACTAGTCCTTTGGCAAGGCCATCAGCCCAGACCTCCACAGGTAGTGTTAAAGTGAAAACATGGTAGAGAATTTTGTTCCCTGCTTTCATGGTGGAAAAGCAAAACACAATACCAACAAAATGTCAGAGAAGCTCTCCTTTCCAGCCAGTTCAACTTTGGTCGACCTTGAGGAGATCTCAAAAATGTCAAAAGTTTCAAATGAAAAAATATAAGG
This sequence comes from Oncorhynchus tshawytscha, assembly GCF_018296145.1. NCBI lineage: Eukaryota > Metazoa > Chordata > Actinopteri > Salmoniformes > Salmonidae > Oncorhynchus > Oncorhynchus tshawytscha. Next base: position 51,083,300 of record NC_056438.1, on the reverse strand, counting down.
TGAGAAAAATGTCAAATCAACCAATCACCACTGTATGTCTCTATCATTTTTCCGTATGTGTGTATATTGAGCATGTCTATAGAGGTTGAATTGCTTTCTTTCTATACGCATTTCATACTGCTGCTCCTAGCCAGACCAATGCATCCTCATTTCAGTCTTTGAAGAAGGCTGGGGTCAAATGACAAATCAGGGGCCTTCTGATGACATTGGCTGAATCCCAAATCACTCCCTTCCCCTTGCTCCTGGCCACGCGCACCTGCGCCATATGCACATTGTACCACAAGCTGAGGGAGTGAAAATGATCGAGGGTGTAGGGGCTAATTTAACCCTCTCACAGCCACTTCGACCAAGCCAGAAAGGCTGCAGGCTTCATAGCGAAGTGCTACGGGTCAACGTGTCGGGGGTCATTCGGTGAGGGGTGTAGTCCGATCCCGACACACACCTCAATATGTTTGGAGAGTGCGTGCCTAGTTGTATGCCACATGCATAGAACTATCAGAGCAGTTCCACCATCTGATTTCAAGACAGGTAACAGATGAAATACTTCCCAAATTAAATGTGTAACTGTTACTGAGGTTTATATCTTGTAAAATGGCCTAGGGGGATTTGTTCATTTCTCACTGGGCACAGACGTCAGTTCAACATCATTTAAAAAAAAATGTACATTTGGTTGAGTTGTCAACTAACGTGAATTCAATGTGAAATCAACAAAAAATGTCACTATGACTTTGGATTTAGGTTCAAAGTTAGCTGAAAAAAACATGAAATTCCCTCACATTTAGGACTATTTGCATTCAATCGAAATCCAATACATTTTCCACGTTGAATCAACATCATCACATGTATTGTTGAAATTATGTGGAAACAATTTGGATTCAACCCGTTTTTTTGCCCAGTGGGTTGAATTTCATGCTCGTTTTAGTATCTAAAAGTGAAACATGAATTGCCATGAGTGTGTTCCAAAAGTTGACTGATGACTGATGTATTCATCCCCTCGCCACTCTCTGGAAGTCAACCTCTGAGCTTCGTCACCAACACGTGACAACGGAGGGCCCTCTGAACGAGTTGGTAAGGGGGGGGTGTTGAGATTCACCAATGATCTTCCTCTTCAAAATGTCTTCCATTTCCTCCTCTCCAGTCTAACATCATCCAGTCAAGACATACATCTGATATTCCCAAAGACTCAATCTCTGTGTCAGTACCAACATATTCTATTATGTAGACCTCACAGATTAAGATTGAAAATAAAACAGCCTCTGAACACATTGAACTCTACATCATAACTCAGAATAACTCAGCTTAGTGGAAGTTGATAGTTAGTCTTCGTCTGGACCCTGGCCTCCTGGGTAATGATGTTTGATTATATGTTCGATGGGATTAGATGAGAATGATAGTCTCGACCCTGGCGCGTTCCGACGGGTCGGGGGTCATTCGGTGAGGGGTGTAGTCCTTTCTGCTGTAGTCCCTGCCAACCCGAATGCTGCCCGCCCCGTGGCATGGCGCCCCCTCCAGTCATGCCACGGCAGTGGGCGACTGGCACTGGCTCATCTGCACCCGCATGGAGGTGACATTACTGAGGATCTTCTTCTGGTGGCCCCCCAGGGTGACACCTATCCTCAGGAGGTCTCTGGAGATAGAGAGGCAGGGAGATGGGAAGAGAGGGATGGAAAGAGGGAGAGGGAGGAAATATGTCAGTATTGCGTCTGCATCGCTGAAGAAGCAAGTACATAAACACGCATTAATTTGGTCTCTAATACATTTACACATATAACCAAAGCCCCAAATAATTACTTTCAGGACGGTTAGCCACTGGCTGTGAAGGAGAAAACAACAAACACATATTCCATTAACTTTGTCTGCCTCTCAGTGATCAAGCTTTTGTTCTCTTTGATTGACAATTAAAACCATGTCGCTACATTTTAGAAACAACATTTTGAAGCCAGATAGATTTCTTAGGGCCAATATTTGGACAGGATCATTTTAAATGAGATGTGTGCGTACATGCACGCTTGCTCACATGAGTGTGTCTGTTTCTGTGTGTGTGTGTGTATGTCTGTTTGTGCATGCATGTACTGTACACCTGTGAATGTGTGTGTACGCAAGACTGCATGCGTGTGAGAGCCTGCATGAGTCTGTGCATGGGTGTGACTCACTCGGATGTAATCTGTGTGTGTGTAACAGTATAACTTTAGACCGTCCACTCGCCCATACCCGGGCGCGAACCAGGGACCCTCTGCACACATCAACAACAGTCACCCACAAAGCATCGTTACCCATCGCTCCACAAAAGCCGCGACCCTTGCAGAGCAAGGGGAACTACTGCTTCAAGGTCTCAGAGCAAGTGACGTCACCGATTGAAACGCTATTTAGCGTGCACCGCTAACTAAGCTAGCCGTTTCACATCCGTTACATGTGTATGTGTGTTTGTGCATGCATGTACTGTACACCTGTGTGTGTGTGTGTGTGTGTGTGTGTGTGTGTGTGTGTGTGTGTGTGTGTGTGTGTGTGTGTGTGTGTGTGTGTGTGTGTGTGTGTGTACGCAAGACTGCATGCGTGTGAGAGCCTGCATGAGTCTGTGCATGTGTGTGACTCACTCGGATGTAATCTGTGCCACCAGTTGCAGGGAGGTGAAGCCAGAGTTGAGGAAGTTATCTCTGTACTGGGTCATCTTGATGGCTCCCAGCCACTCTCCCACTGAACTGAAGGTGTTGAAGTCTGGGATAGAATGATCCAACAGGGTCTGGGAAGGCCTGGAAGAGGAGAGGAAGAGGAAGAGAGACAGAGAGAGAGACAGGGACAGAGAGAGAGACAGAGACAGAAAGAGAGAGACAGAGACAGAGAGAGCTTTGATGGCGGTGTGAGGGGAGGTTTTGACTTTGATGTAATATACAGTAATAAACTCATGTTTATTTCACTTTGAGGAAGTCTGGGTTGTGAAGATGTGTATGTCTGTTGTTTGTATACGTTCACACTGCAAAGAAACTATGCTCTGCAGTAGATCGGGTTCAAACTTGAATCTATTAAATCCAACGTGAATTGTGTGTGCAACAACTGTGTGCGTGTGTGTGTGTGTTAGTAATTCTGATCGTTCCGAACAGCAAGAATAAGTGGAGGATATGTTTGATGTAATATAAAGTAATAAACTCATGTTTATTTCAGTTTAAGGAAGTCTGAGTGTGCCTGGGTTGCGAAGGTGTCTACGTGTGCACCAACCACTGCTTTGAAGTTGTTGGGGGGAAAAAGTCAAAGTGCTTCGGTATGTGTGAGCGCGGCTGCGTGTGGGTCTCTACGTACCGCATCACAATGCAAAAGAAATGGCGGGGATTAAGTGTGTGTGTGTGTGTAATCCTACATACACATTCATGTATGCTACACTTACACTGCCGGGATGCTGGCCACTTGTTTCAGACTGGCTGGGTTACGGATCATCTTGTCCAGGGTGTTGACGATGTCAGCGAAGCGTGGCCGCGCGTTACGGTCCTTCTGCCAGCAGTCCAGCATGAGCTGGTGCAGAGCTGAGGGGCAGTCCATGGGAGGGGGCAGCCGGTAGTCCTGCTCTATGGCATTGATCACCTGGGGACGGAGAGGGTGGGCAGAGGGTCACAAGGTAGTCAGTCGGGGTCGTGTTAGAAGGGACTATTGTGGAGAAGGTAGAAGGTAGTGAGTGGAAGGTGGTTATTAGAAGTGGGTCTGATCTCGCTCAAGCCGATAAGGTAGATGAGGTCGAATAGAAGACCATTGCCAGACGGGACCATTGGGAAGGCCAATTGAGAAGACATCTGAGGGTAGTCACTAAACTTATGATCAAAGGAGGTCAATAATGTGTAGTAAAGCAGAGAAGTGTGAGAAAAAGCGGATGTTTGTAGAGGCCTTTTGTTTCCCTTTTCCTAAACCCCTTTTCTAAATCACTGTGCCACCGGGCCCTAGTTGCTCTGTCTCATTTTGCGCCATTAAGTGGTTAGTGAGCAATTCACTCAGCATCTCCTTTGTATAAAAAAATATATATATTAAACAACGATTTTGGACACGTTATTTTTTGAATGTAAAATTCTCACGAGGCAGATCTTGTTTTCAGACACGTGAAGTTTCACCTGTACATTTCACACACCTTTCGTCTAAGGTCTAAAGTCCCTCCCGATGTGTTCTCCAGTCTTATAAAACAGTTTAGAAATAGGCTCAGTGCCTTTATCCTCACAAGGTGAGGTATTGAAAGGTATCATTTTGACCCCTATCTTTTGCAGAGAAGAAATATGATGTACTTGTTAAACAAAATCTCCTTCTCTGAGCAATTGTATACAATAATATAATACAATTTAAAAAATCACCATATAATACAGCTCAGTATTTGTGTTATTTAAAAAACAAAAAACATTTGGTCATCTTTATCAAGGGTCCCAATCATTTTGGACCTGCCTGTATACTCGGACACTATGGGAAAGTGCCTTGGGAATAGGCTGACTGCATATACAGTAACTATAGAAAGACGAGCGCTGTCTCACTCTCTAAATTGTAGCGTGTTTGTAGGGTATACCATATGACGGATTGTTAACCCTTGTATGTCGATGCAATCTTTCAAATTAAACGCTTGAATCAGGGCAAAGCCAAGAAAAGCCGATATAGGATAGAGATTCTAGGGTGTGAAAATGAATTATCATCAGAAATGGGAAGATGCACTATAGGTGTCCATGCTACCACTGAGACCTGTGCAATTCAGCAGAATCTTGATAAATGGTGCATATGGGGAAGTGTGTGTGTGTGTGTGTGTGTGTGTGTGTGTGTGTGTGTGTGTGTGTGTGTGTGTGTGTGTGTGTGTGTGTGTGTGTGTGTGTGTGTGTGTGTGTGTGTGTGTGTGTACATGCATGGGTGAGTGGGCATGTGTATGTGTGTATGAGCACACAAACTTGTGTATATGCCAGTGCACTATTTGTGTGTGAGCCCTGTCTGTGTGTGCTTTTGTGTGCATACTGCATGTGCGTGAGAGTGTGTGTTTGTTTGTGTGTGTTATTAATGTACACCAGGGTTTCCATTTGGAAAATGTGATTCCGGACATGTGATCGGTAACATTTGAATTTACTGGACATTTGAGAAATGTACCGGACCCATATGCATTGGGTGTGTAACCTGATTAGGGCGTCCACCCACGGTGCTCAGAATGACAGAAATCACATTCAGAATATGGTAATTCATATTAGCAGAACATGCAAGTCAAGGATGCAACGATATGTGGTCATTCTTACCGATTTCTGATGTACACTTTGAAGATCTTAAAATAACTGTCCACATGTACTTTTCCTTCGCCAACAAGACGAGTAACGAACAGCAAAATCACTAGCCTATGTCAATGTCAATCTACTATAGTAGAAACGTTTAGGCTACCTATTCTATTGGTCAGTTTATCGAGATATACATAACCTATTCCAAACAGACTCTGGGACAGTTGTGGAACAATAGATACAAATTCATACAACCAGTAGCCCTGCAACAGATCAGAAACTCAAAATGTTGATAAACTATTATTTCTTCCCGTTATATAGTTTTGAATGGTCATCCATCTCGTAATTCCAACTCGGGAACTGGCCTCTTTCGAGAGCTCTAACTTTCTGACCTGAAGATCACTGACTTCATCATTTCACCTCGTGTTCTTGCGCAGTCTGACTGATTTACCACTCCAAGGCTCTGTATTGGTATGCTGTACGTGTGTGATAAACAACATAGCCGACATAAAGAATATATTGTACACGCAGCAATTTAATGCCACTAATTTAATGCCACTGCAAATTGACCTATAGACGGCAAGCATGTCAAGTCAAATGTATTTCCATCAGTGGATAGGCTGAAAAGCATTATTTTGCGCCAATTCTATTTAGCAGCTTTTCTATTTGTTAAACGGAATAACTAATAGAAACCAACACACACATACACACATATATATATATATATGTGCGTGTTCTGACTGAAGAGAACAGCACGCCATGCTGTGAACAGTGCCAGGCCTCCTCCCTGTGTGTCCCACCAGTCGCTGCCTGTATGTTGGCCCAGAGATGGAACATCTGCTGGTTTGGCCAGTCCTGGTGGACCAGGCTTCAGAGAGACAGTTGACCGGGTGGGGATATGGAGCTCATTAGTGTGTGTTTGTATTCCACGACACAACATTAAAAACTAGAAGGTTCACCTTTTATCTGGATGCTCATTCATTGTAAAAAGGGCTTTCTAAATGAATTTTTATTGATTGAAATTTGATTGATCTGAATATTCGTTCAAAAGTTCAACATGACAATAATACTCACATCCTGGTTGGACATGTCCCAGTAGGGCCTCTCTCCAAATGACATCACCTCCCACATGACGATGCCGTAGCTCCACACGTCACTGGCTGAGGTGAACTTCCGGTAGGCGATGGCCTCTGGAGCTGTCCACCTCACTGGGATCTTACCCCCCTGAGGGAGATGGGGGAGAGAGGGGGAGGGATAGGGGGATAGAGAGAGAGAGCGAAAAAGACATGATTAGTCCAATAAAATAAACAATTATGCATTCAAACCCTTCTAACCAAAAGACAACTGCCCCCCCCCATCTCTCTATCGATCCAGCAGCAATGGATTGTACCTATGCCCCCCTCTTAATATGATCTGCCCTTCACACATCGACCCACAGCACGTCTCTCCCCTCCGGCCATCTCTACCCCTGACTTTGAATAAAGAGGGATTTGGTTGGGGTTTGAGCGCGCCTGTCGAGCGTGTCTGTTTGTAATTGGACTACCTGGGCCTGGGGCGAGTCATGCACGGCTCTGATTGAAATTGCCGGGTGGCTTGTTTAAGATTCCCTCCACACACACACCCACTTGTTTGTGGACTTGGTGGTTGCTATTGTATCCGGCCAGCTTAATAATGCCAATTAGTTCAACCTGGGAATGTGTAGATAAGTCGGGTTTGAAAGGACAGACGGGAGAGCTAGACAAGGCCCACCCTGCTCTCCTGGCTTTCTCGCTCAGGACCGGGAGGTGTGTTTGTGTGTGTGTGTCTCATCTGCTTTTTGCTTGGTATGTGCATGCACAAGCATCAGTGAATGTATGTGTGTGTGTATACTGTATGTGTGTGTGCAGGTCCAGAGGACTCAAACTCAGTTCATTAAGGCCCAGCTCAGAGTGTTTGACCTCTGGGAGCTCCTGACCCTGAACATGATGTTAACCTCGGACCTCAGTGGAGGCTGTTGTCAGGGTGAATGGGCCAGGAACACAGTCCTGAGTTGTTACAGAACATAGAACAGAACGGAGAGAGAGCGAGAGAGAGAGAGAGAGAGAGAGAGAGAGAGAGAGAGAGAGACTAAGAAAGGAAAACAGTATTTTATCTGAGAGAGAGGGTTCTGGAGTGTTCATAAGGAAGTGTGTATTTGTGTTTCTTTGAGAGAAAAAAATACTATCTATCTAAGCTCTGATGACTTTTTTGCTGATCCCAGACACCAAAAGGCTTTCCCTTGTCTAAGTTCAGTCTCAGTTCTGTCTCAAGGCTATAGAAAAATACATGAAACTACATCCACACCAATGAAAATAAAGACCCGGCTCTCATCTCTAACTTTGTCAGAGCCATGCTTCAAAGCGACAATTTCAACTTGGACTCTCTCTCTCTCTCTCTGTCTCTCTCTCTCTCTCTCTGTCTCTGTCTCTGTCTCTGTCTCTGTCTCTCTCTCTTTCTTCCTGGGGGGAGCTCTGTCGTCACCGTGGCCTGGGTAAAGACACTCGCCATACAGGAGCCCCGTGCCTGCCTGCATCGCTTTGCGCAGGTCCTGGCAGAAAGGCCAAGGTAATAACATTTTCACGGCTGCCGCGTGTGGGAGGGAGCTATGCAGATCAGTAGTAATTATCGCTGTGGGCGAGCTTTCTGCAAGCACCCGGGTCAAAACGACACTTTAATAACACAAAGTGCTGCAGAACAGAACAGGCAAATAGACAGAAGAAGAAGGCAAATATATAATAAAAGCACTGGATGCAGTTGCTGAGGGGAGGACGGGTCATAATAATGGCTGGAATGGAGTGAACGGAATGGCATCAAACACATGGAAACCATTTGTCTGATGTATTTGATGCCATTCCCCTGAATCCACTCCAGCCATTACCATGAGCCCGTCCTCCCCAATTAAGGTGCCACCAACCTCCTGTGATTGAGTGTTTTTGTTTTCTTTAACTCAGGGGGAGAAAAGAGAGAGAGAATACCCCAGGGAGGAAGAGAGGGAGGGGGGAAAGAGAAGGAGAGTGGAATTAAAACGGGTCTAGTGTCAACAATGCCAAACACACGCTTTGTGGAGAATGGGAGAGAGAGAGAGAGTGTGTGTGTGTGTGTGTGTGTGTGTGTGTGTGTGTGTGTGTGTGTGTGTGTGTGTGTGTGTGTGTGTGTGTGTGTGTGCGAGTGCATGTACATGCATGGGTGAGTGGGCATGTGTGTGTATGAGCACACAAACCTGTGTATTTGTCAGTGCATTATTTGTGTGTGAGCCCTGTCTGTGTGTGCTTTTGTGTGCATACTGCATGTGCATGAGAGTGTGTGTTTGTTTGTGTGTGTTATTAATGTACACCAGGGTTTCCATTTGGAAAATGTGATTCCGGACATGTGATCGGCAACATTTGAATTTACTGGACATTTGAGAAATGTCCTGGACCCATATATATTGGGTGTGTAACCTGAATAGGGCATCCACCCACAGTGCTCAGAATGACAGAAATCATATTTAGAATATGGTAATCCATATGTGTGTGTGTCTGAGCCAGGAAGTAATTTAATTCACTAGCTCGAAAAGTACAGGCCAGTTAGATTCTGTTCTCTTTGGTGGCCTTGAGTCTTAGAGAGCACACACAGAGGCATGTTCAACTACATAAGCCAAACCTTACAACAACCTCCAGCCAAGCTCCATCAATTTCTTCAGCTAGCTGCTCATCACGTAAAGAATACGCATAGTGCATTTCATTGAGACATCTTAACGTCAGCATGAGAGCATAATTGTTGTTCTCTCACGACCCTTTGGAAACTGCGTTATATATTAACAAAGGGACTCCACAGAAGAAGAAACAAATAGGGGGGGAAAAAACAACAAAGCCAAATATTGTCAATGTACCCTGCGATCACACCTGCAACCCTGTACAAATTACTATTAAACACTGGATATGAATCAGTAATAAACTTGATTATTGCAGACCCACCATACTGAGAAATAGGGCATTGCGATGATTCTCACTTCAAACAGACAAGTTACCTCTAGATCACCTTCAAGTCAACAAGACGAGACGAAGGGATTGGTCCTGACTAGATGTGACGGCTTGTAACAGGTCGTGACCCGTTGTGACAGGTAAAGTGACGGGTGTAGGTGGCTCATCTGGGGTAGACCTGCTGGGAGCAGAGCGGGCAGAGTGCTTTCAGGGTTAAAGGAGGATCATGGGACGTGGGCGAATGGTGTGGTGTTTTGTGACAGACAGGTACGGAGTGTGTGTGGAGGAGCTCCCTTTACACACACGACATGTAGGAGACGTGGGACACCTGCCATTGCTACAATAACGTGTACTATGATAGATGTAGAATGTTTCCAGCAATTCAATGGAGTATGTCACTGGCGATCTATAGACTGAAGGGGAATCTAGAGTGTCAAATGGCAGTGTGTATCGCTCCAAACAAACTGGACCAATGCCGCGCCCTGGTGTCCCAGGAAACGCCGACTAAATACCCTGCAAGCTCTTCTCCCACAAAACTTCTCAATCTAACTCTCTGTTGTTTTGTTTTTCATTGCTGATGCATGCAACCTATGCCACTCCATCTCTCGAATAGATATCAATGAGTACCATCATGTGGTTACTAAAGTAGCAGCTGTCCCCAAATGCAGATTTATGCCCCTCCGGTGGAAGACAAATCTGTGAACTCCCAGTAATGGGTCAGACACACAGACTCTGCCCCAACTTCTCTGTGATCCATTCCTAAACAATGCACACTCAAATGGTCCCGAGCACATTTACTTAGGCTAGGCAAAGTGCTCCATCAACTGCCGTTTATGTCCCCGAAAGCAACGATTGCTGGCACTGGCAGTCTGCCCAAATACAGAGAGTAGGGAGAGGGGGAGAAAGAGGCAGAGGGGTGGAGAGGGTGGGAAGAGAGAGAGAAAGAGGATAGAACAGAGAGAGAGAGAGAAAGAGAGAGAGCAGACACCCCAGGGACTGTCTGGGAGAGGTGGGTCCTTCTACAGTTCCACTGTCTAAAGCGTAATGGAGAATAGGTTCCCACTTAAAACGTCAAGGGAAGTTATATTGGACTCCATGGAACTATTTTAGGCATCATTTCACAAAGTGCCCACACAGAGTAATCTACTGCTATTTATTTAAATGATATAGTTTAGTGTAGGAGTCTTAGGAGTCTATGGTCCTTTACCTTATGACAAAGTTGTAGTAACACACATTTCTCAGGGGGTCTCAAAGTGACATCGAATCAAATCACATTGTATTTGTCACATGCCACCTTATAGTGAAACGCTTACTTACAAGCCCTTAACCAACAATGCAGTTTTAAGAAAAATACATAAAGAAAAATAAGAAATAAAAGTAACAAATAATTAAAGAGCAGCAGTAAAATAACAATAGCGAGAATATGTACAGGGCGTACCGGTACAGAGTCAATGTGCGTGGGCACTGGTTAGTCGAGGTAATTGAGGTAATATATACATGTAGGTAGAGTTATTAAAGTGACTTATGCACTTTAATAGAGGGAACAGTCTATGACAAGGTTGGCTGGAGTCATTGACAATTTTTAGGGCCTTCCTCTGACACCACCTGGTATAGAGGACCTAGATGGCAGGAAGCTTGGCCCCAGTGATGTACTGGGCCGTACGAATTACCATCTGCAGTGCCTTGCGGTCGGAGGCTAAGTTGCCATACCAGGCGGTGATGCAACCAGTCAGGATGCTCTCGATGGTGCCGCTGTAGAACCTTTTGAGGATCTGAGGACCCATGCCAAATCTTTTCAGTCTCCTGAGGGGGAATAGGTTTTGTCGTGCCCTCTTCATGACTCTCTTGGTGTGCTTGGACCATGTTAGTTTGTTGGTGATGTGGACACCAAGGAACTTGAAGCTCTCAACCTGCTTCACTACAGCCCCTTCGATGAGAAATGGGCGTGCTTGGTCCTCCTTTTACTGTAGCCCACAATCATCTCCTTAGACTTGATCACGTTCAGGGAGAGGCTGTTGTCCTGGCACCACACAGCCAGGTCTCTGAACTCCTCCCTATATGCTGTCTTGTTGTTGTTGATGATGAGGCCTACCACTTTTATGTCATCAGAAAACTTAATGATGGTGTTGGAGTCGTGCTTGGCCGTGCAGTCATTAGTGAACAGGAAGTACTGGAGGGGACTGAGCACGCATCCCCGAGGGGCCCCCGTGTCGAGGATCAGTGTGGCAGATGTGTTGTTACCTACCCTTACCACCTGGGGGCGGCCCGTCAGGAAGTCCAGGATCCACCTTTTATTATGTTTGTATTTATTTCACCTTTATTTAACCTGGTAGGCTAGTTGAGAACAAGTTCTCATTTACAACTGCGACCTGGCCAAGATAAAGCAAAGCAGTGCGACAAAAACAACACAGAGTTACACATGGGATAAACAACCGTATAGTCAATAACACAATTAGAAAAATCAGTATACAGTGTGTGCAAATGAAGTAAGGAGGTAAGGCAATAAATAGGCCAATAGTGGCGATGTAATTACAATTTAGAAATTTGTGTTTGAGTGATATATGTGCAGATTAGGATGTGCAAGTAGAAATACTGGTGTGCAAAAGAGCAGAAAAACAAAAACAAATATGGGGAGGAGGTAGGTAGTTGGTTGGCTGGTAGGATGAGCTATTTACAGATGGGCTGTGTACAGCTGCAGCGATCCGTAAGCTGCTCTGACAGCTGATGCTTAAAGTTAGTGAGGGAGATCTAAGTCTCCAACTTCAGTGATTTTTGCAATTCGCTCCAGTCATTGGCAGCAGAGAACTGGAAGGAAAGGTGGCCAAAGTAGATGTTGGCTTTGGGGATGACCAGTGAAATATATCTGCTGGAGTGCGTGCTACGGGTGGGTGTTGCAATGGTGAGCAGTGAGCAGTGAGCTGAGATAAGGCGGCACTTTACCTAGCAAAGACTTATAGATGACCTGGAGCCAGTGGGTTTGGCGCCGAATATGTAGCGAGGACCAGCCAACGAGAGCATACAGGTTGCAGTGGTGGGTAATATATGGGGCTTTGGTGACAAAATGGATGGCACTATGATAGACTGCATCCAATTTGCTGAGTAGAGTGTTGGGGGCTATTTTGTAAATGACATCGTCAAAGTCAAGGATTGGTAGGATAGTCAGTTTTATGAGGGTATGTTTGGCATCATGAGTGAAGGAAGCTTTGTTGTGAAACAGATAGTCGATTCTAGATATAACTTTGGATTGGAGATGCTTAATGTGAGTCTCAAAGTAGAGTTTACAGTCTAGTCAGACACCTAGGTATTTATAGTTGTCCACATATTCTAAGTTGGAACCGTCCAGAGTAGTGATGCTAGCCATACGAGCAGGTGCGGGCATCGATCGGTTGAAGAGCATGCATTTCGTTTGACTAGCATTTAATAGCAGTTGGTGTCCAAGAAATAAGTGTTGTATGGCATTAAAGCTCGTTTGGAGGTTTGTTATCACAGTGTCCAAAGAAGGGCCAGATGTATACAGAATGATGTCGTCTGCATAGAGACGGATCAAAGAATCACCCACAGCAAGAGCAACATCATTGATAAAAACAGAGAAAAGAGTTGGCCCGAGAACTGAACCCTGTGGCACCCCCATAGAGACTGCCAGAGGTCCGGACAACAGGACCTCCGATTTGACACACTGAACTCTATCTGAGAAGTAGTTAGTGAACCAGGCGAGGCAGTCATTAGAGAAACCCAGGCTGTTGAGTCTGCCGATAAGAATACGGTGATTGACAGAGTCGAAAGCCTTGGCCAGGTTGATGAAGACTTGCAGCGCAAGGTGTTTAGTCCCAGGGTTGTTAGCTTAGTGATGAGCTTTGAGGGCACTATGGTGTTGAACACTGAGCTGTAGTCAATGAATAGCATTCTCACATAGGTGTTCATTTTGTCCAAAAGGCAGTGTGGAGTGCAATAAAGATTGCATCATCTGTGGATCTAATGGGGCAATATGCAAATTGGAGTGAGTGTAGGGTTTCTGGGATAATGGTGTTGATGTGAGCCATGACCAGCCTTTCAAAGCACTTCATGGTTACAGGGAGTGCTACGGGTCGGTAGTAATTTAGGCAGGTTACCTTAGTGTTCTTGGGCATAAGGAATATGTTGGTCTGCTTGAAACATGTTGGAATTACAGACTCAGACAGGGAGATGTTGAAAATGTCAGTGAAGACACTTGCCAGTTGGTCAGCGCATGCTCGGAGTACACGTACTGGTAATCCGTCTGGCCCTGCGGCCTTGTGAATGTTGACTTGTTTAAAGGTCTCACTCACATCAGCTGCAGAGAACGTGATCACACAGTCATCTGGAACAGCTGATGCTCTCATGCATGTTTCAGTGTTACTTGCCTCGAAGCGAGCATAGAAGTAATGTAGCTCGTCTGGTAGGCTCGTGTCACTGGGCAGCTCTCGGCTGTGCTTCCCTTTGTATTCTGTAATAGTTTGCAAGCACAGCCACATCTGACGAGCGTTCGGAGCCAGTGAGATTTGATCTTACTGTTTGATGGCTCGTCAGAGGGCACTGACGGATTTCTTATAAGCTTCTGTCTTAGAGTCCCAGTACTTGAAAGCGGCAGCTCTACCTTTTAGCTCAGTGCGGATGTTGCCTGTAATCCATGGCTTCAGGTTGGGGTATGTACGTACAGTCACTGTGGGGATGACGTCATCCATGCACTTATTGATGAAGCCAGTGACTGATGTGGTGTATTCCTCAATGCCATTAGAAGAATCACGGAACATATTCCAGTCTGTGCTAGCAAAACAGTCCTGTAGCTTAGCCTCTGCTTCATCTGACCACTTTTTTATTGACTGAGTCACTGGTGCTTCCTGCTTGAATTTTTGCTTGTAAGCAGGAATCGGAGGATAGAATTTTGGTCATATTAGCCAAATGGAGGGCGAGGGAGAGCTTTGTAAGCGTCTCTGTGTGTGGAGTAAAGGTGGTCTAGAGTTTTTTTCCCTCTGGTTTCACATATAATTAATATGTTGGTTGAAATTTGGTAAAATGGAGTTTAAGTTTCCATGCATTAAAGTCCACAGCTACTAGGAACGCTGCCTCTGGATGAGCATTTTCCTGTTTGCTTATGGCGGTATACAGCTCATTGAGTGCGGTCTTAGTGCCAGCAGAGGTCTGTGGTGGTATGTAGACAGCTACGAAAAATACAGATGAAAGCTCTCTAGGTAGATAGTGTGGTCTACAGCTTATCATGAGATACTCTACCTCAGGTGAGCAAAATCATCGAGACTTCCTTAGATTTCGTGCACCAGTTGTTTCTTACAAATATACATAGACCCTCACCGCTTGTCTTACCAGAGGCTGCTGTTCTATCCTGCCGATACAGTTATAACCCGCCAGCTGTATGTTATTGATGTCGTCGTTAAGCCACGACTCTGTAAAACATAAGATATTACAGTGTTTAATGTCCTGTTGGTAGGATATATATGCTTTTAGTTCGTCCAATTTATTATCCAGCGATGGTACGTTGGCCAATTGTACCGATGGCAAAGGCAGATTAGCCACTCGTTGGCGGATCCTCACAAGGCACCCCGATTGCCTTCTGCGATACCGTTTCCTGCGAATGACAGGGATGTGGGCCTGTTCGGTTGTCTGGAGTAAATCCCTCTCGTCAGACTCATTAAAGTGAAATTATTCGTCCAGTTCAAGGTGAGTAATCGCCGTTCTGATTTCTAGAAGCTCCTTTCGGTCACAAGACACTGTGGCAGAAACATTATGTACAAAATACTTACAAATAACACTAAAAACATTCACAATATCACAATTGGTTACAGGATCGTAAAACGGCAGCCATCTCCTTCGGCGCCATTATGGCAGGGTATGAAATCCGACCTTCGATAAACGTTGTCTGTGTAGTCTTTTGCAGTTAACATATTCCTTCAGATCTTCAACTCGATGACACCACTTCTGCTTAATAGAAATGCTCCCTCCCCTTGTGCAACCTCTATCTGGGCCCCCGGTGACTCAGGGGCCACCAGGGGCCCCTCAAATTAAACCCAGCGTGAATACTATCTTATTATCATGTATTTTTGCACATCCTTGTTAGGCTTTTTCAGAGGTTTAATATTAGACTACGACCTTGGCTTGTGTAACCGGGTGACATCTTTATTCTGTCCCCTTGAGATGACTCTGAGAAGTTGGAAAATAGGCAATTACAGCCCACAGCACACAGACTAATCACATAACAGATTGCCTGGGTTGTTTAAACAAGAACTGATGTGTCTCTACTCATGTCATTGGGCGGCAGGTATTCTAGTGGCTAAAGGTCTCTGGTTTTAATCCCCAAGCCGACTAAGTGAAAAATCTGTCAATGTGCCCTTGAGCAAGGCACTTGACCCCAATTGCTATTATATGTCACTCTGGATAAGAGTGTCTGCTAAATTGTAAAACATGTTACCCTATCATAGCGTTTTCTCTTCCCAGGAACTAGCATGCTGTGACCCTCTGTCTCTCTCTCTTTGAGGACCAATTACGCAAAAATGAATTGAAGCTGGAGTAGCTCGCTAGTTTACTAACTGGCGGACTGGCCAGCAACTTCCCATGATTGTCCAATGTCATTATATGGACTGAGGTCAGTGTTGTGACAAAATCCGTCTCCCACATTTCATTTGATCCCCCTTCAGTGTGCTATGTAGAGGATCGCCATGTCTGAATCATGCTCTGCATCCATAGTGCATCCATACAGGCACAGTGCATCCACACAGGCACAGTGCATCCACACAGGCACAGTGCATCCACACAGGCACAGTTTATCCATACAGGCACAGTGCATCCACACAGGCACAGTGCATCCATACAGGCACAGTGCATCCATACAGGCACAGTGCATCCACACAGGCACAGTGCATCCATACAGGCACAGTGCATCCATACAGGCACAGTTGATCCATACAGGCACAGTGCATCCACACAGGCACAGTGCCTTCCATACAGGCACAGTATGCCCACCTCAGTCATAGATAGCAGCTTGATCTGTCACACATGACAGGAGTTATAAATCAAGCCATGTTCCCGCTTTGATAGAGGAGTCTGGGTGGACCGAATGGCAACTTTTCTCAGAGTTTTTCCGCTTCTTTACTCAGGGATGAGTTCCCCTTAAGTCCCCTGTAACTTTTGCCACATCAATATTTCACACACGTGACAAACAACACAAAAGGCTTTGGGAAACATGCCAGAGGGAGAGAAGGAAAGGAGGAAAGGATGCAAATAGAAAACAAGGAACAAAAACAGAGGGTGGATTGAAGGCAGTGGAGCGGAGAGAGGGAGAATGTCCGTCAGGTCGCGGGGGTTTGATGGATGAGGTATGTTACTGGGCTGTGGGTGACCTCGCCTCTCAACCGCTTGCCCTCTTTGATGCAGCCTCAAAGACACACACACATTCAAGTGTGCGCACACACACTGGCGAGCATGAAGACACACACATACAGTTGAAGTCGGAAGGTTCGAGTCATTAAAACTCGTTTTTCAACCACTCAACAAATTTCTTGTTAAAAACTATTGTTTTGGTAAGTTGGTTAGGACATCGACTTTGTGCAAGACACAAGTAATTCTTACAACAATTGTTTACAGACAGATTATTTCTCTTATAATTCACAGTGTCACAATTCCAGTGGGTCTGAAGATCACATACACTAAGTTGACAGCTTGGAAAATTCCAGAAAATGATGTGGCTTTAGAAGGTTCTGATAGGCTAATTGACAACATTTGATTCAATTGGAAGTGTGTGTACCTGTGGATGTATTTCAAGGCCTATTTTCAAACTCGGTACCTCTTCACTTTGGTGCAAAAAGTGCTAATCAATCCCAGAAAAACAGCAAAGGACCTGGTGAAGATGCTGGAGGAAACTAGTGGTGGCAGACGAAATGTACCCAGTTGTCCGAATTTTCTGGGGACTTCGGGTCCCCACAAGGATAGTAAAACTAAACCAAACACACACACACAACACATCATACATTAAACAGGCACTCTGCCTGTCATTCCTTTGAGCCACTGGGTCCCCCAGGGAAAATATGTGATGAAAAATAAGTGAAAAGATGGATGGATGGATAGAAGGATAGATAGATGGACTGATGTGAAATTCATGGCCCGCAGAGCGTCTAAAAATCAATTCTGTCTCCCGTAAGGTCACACAGGTCATCCCTCTCCACTCGCAGTGAGGGAAGCATCCTGAAGAAGTGCATGCTGAAGAAGTGCATGCTGGGAGTAATTACCCACAACCAAACACAGTGCTGAAGCGGGACAATAGCTGTAGAAAGAAGGTAAAAGTCGACGTCTGTAAACGTCTGTAGTCAACGTTTTGTTTTGATGCTCGTCAAAGTGATCTTTAATCGTCAGACGGTTTGACTGGCATGGTTCAACCAAGTCAAGTTAGCAATTTGGTCTTAAACCATGTGCTGGTAAAAACAGTACAACTGTATCACCAAAGCCAAAATAAAGAGATTACCTTTAGCGACCATGCAGCAAACATTTGAGGGAAAATGTATTTCTCTACCCCCTGCTCCGATAGCCACTCTGGCCCCTGCGTGAGTGCCAACCCCAGGGTTAACACCATGTAATTAACAGTATGTCCGCCAGCACCTTCCCCAGCACCGCGCTGGAAGCTAGGTAATTGGTGCCCTCCGAAATGGTGGGGAAACATCACAAAGGAAGGAGAGAAAGGAAAATAAGGTGATTCATTTTGCAGGAGGAGGAGGTCGATGGCGACGTATATCACAGCACGTTGGCGGAATTTAATTTCCCTGATTCCCTCGGCCTCCACAAGCCGCGCTGGCCTCGCTCCATGATTGCTTTGGCATTCTGCGTTCACCTCGTAACCGGCGGAGGGAGGACAGCGAGTGAAGGGCGCTGCCATGGCGGCTTGGCAGCAAGCATAGCTTAATTAAAGGAAGATGTGAGGGACCCAAGGACCCCGATTCTATCCACAACGTCTCCGCTGTGGATAGAGAATATTCCCAGAACGTTCCCCAGGAGAGTGGATTAGAATGGAGGGTCAGGACCCAGCTAGTGACAAGACACAGTAAGGTCAAGCAGAATGCTAGGAGAGACTTGTGTTACTCTGGTGTGCTTATGGACGTTTCTGTGTATGTGTTATATGGCAGAACTCTCATGACATATAGGTCCTATCATTAGGAATACCTGGGTTGGGTAAAGGTTAAGCACAAAAAAACAGTTGGTGTAAAAAGTACTGTCATTGTACAGTACCTTTCTAATGTCCAAGACAAATGTCCCCTTGTGGACAATAAGGTAGATCCTAAAGCCTATATCTATCTATTTTTCTAACTCTTATCGCCAGTATAAAACCCACGAGATACATCATCTCATTTTCAAGGGGTCTTGTATACTTGTACATGAAACAACTAAACATCAAGAACACTAAACAATAATCCAATCCACAACATCTAACCCCCTTTGTGGCATCAGCGAGATTGACAGCTGACAACAGAAGGTGTGCTTGTCTTTGTTGTTTCAGCAGGGCTTAACCACAGGGGTCACAGAGACCCAGGTCGGTCTTCCTTCCTAGTGGGCAATTAACTTCCCAAAACCATATCACCCTTCCTGTTCACGCCTAAGACAACCTGTCAATCAACCGCCTTTCCGGGTATCTCAGTGTTCACAGACAGACAGACACACACACACACACAGTCGGGAACACACACACACATACAGACTCAGTCACACACTGCGCATCACACACACACACACACACACACACACACACACACACACACACACACACACACGCTGTTGAGTTCTATTAATAATACTCTTCTGACTGAAGGAAGACGTGGGATTGTACTGTTGTTATCATGTCCTTGATTTCACAAAGAACACCTATGTTTAGATACATAAGAACTCATTTTAGTCTTCTATTTTTATACTACCTTGATACCTGACTCATGATTCCTATGTTAAGATGCCTTAGAACCTCTATATTTAGAACATTTTTGTGTTTGATCGTTGACGACTCACTCACTATTAGAAAAGAAGGCCCTATCTAGAACCTAAAATGGTTCTTCGACTGTCCCCATAGGAGAATCCTTTGATAAACCTTTTTGGTTTCAGGTTTAATCCTTTTGGGTTCCATGAACGACCCTTTCCACAGAGGGTTCTACATGGAAACCAAAAGGGTTCTACCTGAAACCAAAAAGGTTATCCTATGGGGACAGCCGAAGAACCCTTTTGGAACCCTTTTTTCTAAGAGTGTGCAGTGGAATTATATGTATTTATTCATGTAAATATAAATCATTTTCCAAAAGTTTACCTCACTAAAGAAGGGACTCTGCACCAGGCCGACTGTATTCCCTCCAAACTGTCAGGAGCAACCAAATAATAAACCACTACATATATCCAACTAATTAGCAGATTCAAATGAAAGTCAATGCAGGGCACACAGTCGGCTACACTAACGTTGGCGACTAATAATTACAGATCTGTTCCTCTGTGGTGTTAATTAGGGCACAAACCCTTCCATGATGCCCGAGAAATAATAGAATCTGTCAGTTTAAGGGTCTGGGATGCCCTTTCAGTTTGCATGCATCCTACGCATCCCAATGAGAAAGGGGCCTTCCCCTAAGTCTGCATGTCTCTGCACTAATGAAGATGTGACAGTACTGCTGCGTGACTAGCGGGAAGAGGGAGGAGAAGGAGGAGAGAAGGCTTGTGGAATGTTAAAGAGAAGAGACAGAGGTGGAGTTGAGGTGAGGGAGAGTGGTGAAGAGGACTGAAAGGAAATGCCAGAGAGATGGTCGCACAAACTGTTGTAGTTCTTTAGATGTAGCATTTACCCCTACTGTACTCAAGCAGTCCTACACACACACACACACACACGCACACATGCACAAACAAAAAAGAGACATATCGGTTTCCCTGTTCTACATTGCTTGTTTTCAGCGAGTTCCTATGAACATTGCTGGCGACCTACCTATCCATTTCAAAGTGTAAAGATAGGAAAACATCAGTACACTAGAGTAGCTAGTAGGACATACCAGAGAGCTGGTGTAGGAGGGATCAGAGGTATCGTCCTGGAGGTAGCGCGACAGCCCGAAGTCAGACACTTTGCAAACCAGGTTGCTGTTTACTAGGATGTTGCGGGCGGCCAGGTCTCTATGGACGTAGTTCATCTCAGAGAGGTACTTCATGCCCGCCGCGATGCCCCTCATCATGCCCACCAGCTGGATCACGGTGAACTGACCGTCGTTTTGCTGCAGGAGAGAAGAGATGAAGAGTGAGAGAAAGAAACAGATAAATGAGGATCGTTAGTGTCATTACCGTTGTCGGTATTGTGATCGCCGCCATTTTCTCTTGCTGCAGAGAAAGGAGAAGACGACGGCCATATCAAAATAAACGTTTAATTTGCAGGCCTTTCCGCTGAGATGTTGACAATAAACAATCAATTCTTCACTGATTCCTACACTATTTGACAGCATTAGGCATTGAGGTGTGTCGACCAGACACGGTTGTTATTCGATTGCATGGTTCTATTTGATAGCAATGCAATTGACTTGACAACCGCAACGACATGACACGAACACAGGCTCATTCTGCATGCTATGCCACATATTCTGTGTCATATTACATAAAGGCCATGCCTAGCTAACATTGTCCTGACACGGAGAGTGTCTGTGCTGAAAATTCCGCTGGGATCTCGCTCCCAGATTAGAAAACCCTGCGGATACATCTGTGACACCACAGCCAGGAAGTAAGGGTAAACTTTTGTACAAGGGTACAAGATCTGCCGTCAGACATATGTACAATGTTCCATGTCACAAACAGCCTAACCTGATACCTATCTGAGCGCGACCTACTTCTACAAGACAGAAAACAGTTTTTTTCTGTGTCTGATTATGTGACTGAATCTTGAAGCCTTACGCTTAAAGTGGTTTGTTCTTTAGATTTCTACTTTTACACTAGCAGCTATTGACACAGTCCCTGACAGCCCTTGTCTTGCATCTCATCACCTATTTTATATCAAAAGGAAAGAGTATTCTTTTTTATTCCCAAATTGGATTCTCCGATCACGATCCTACCAAAACTAGTTGTTAGAGGATGTTGTAAAAATGGCACATTGTCCATCACTGTGGGTAACACACACACACACACGGCGGAGCTCTCTCCCCAAACCCTTCCTAGTTCCTCCCCGTGTCTCCAATGCTCCGAGGAGCTTTGAACCCGACACACACTAACAAATAAGAGGGTAGGGTAAGATCGATGGGAACACCAGTCAGATGTGGCGGCTAGCAAAGCCAACTTCAAAGGGTCCCTTTAAACCAGCAGTAGATCAAAGTGAAGAGGAAAACCAATCCATGAGATGGAGGAAGAAGGGAAGGAGAGAAAAAAAGGCTTGAATATTGATTAAGCTGTACACTCGCTCGTTCCTTACCAGCTACAAAAGAGTGAGGGGATAGTTCATTAAGAGCTTGGGGCATGAGTGGAGAAATTAAATGAAGACGGAAGTTGGCTATTTCAGGAAGTCTTCGATGAGGAGAATGATGGAATTGTGTTCGGTTCATTTTCAAATCTTCTGGAGTTACACAGAGGTCTCTATTTTCAGCTGGTGTGAAGGAGGGGCAATGGCATTTTCCAGCCCTAAAGCCAGGTTTGGCAAATTACCTGTGACCATTTCATGCATCTCTAAAGGGACTTTTTAAGACCCAGAAGAAGCAGGTCTTAACGGTAGTGCAGTTGATGACGGCATGGGTTTTGAGAGCAGGAGCTCAGCCTATCTAGCCATGACGCACAGGGCCCAGGGGAAGAGAGATGTTGCTTTTGTGCCAGTGAATCTCGTATTAAGAAACATAAAAAAACAACAATTGGTTTCCCCCCCATTTAATTTGATTAAAAACCAAGCATAGCCTACCCTCCCTTTTAATCAACGCTGGTTTAGCAGTTTCGCATAGGTCTGTCTTTTTATGCTGGCCATTATCCAAGTAGCCTATGAATAAAGGGCTCTACTGGGAGTTATACTGGTGCTACTGAGAGAGTCTACTGGTCAACTGAGAGTGCTTTGACATATTTTGGAGGCTTGTGCCCTCATGCTTTTTCATTATTCACAATTTACATACCTGCATACTTAATTTCATTTGATTGGGTAGGCTGTCCATCCCCATGTTCATCCCCATGTTCATCCCCATGTTCATCCCCATGTTCATCCCCATGTTCATCCCCATTCCCCTCATCTGATTACCAAAGAGACGTTCCTCCAAACTATTCAACCCTATAATACCATATCAAGGGCCGATCTTTTGAGAATCTGCCTCGCACATAGGCAACAATACAATTGACAGGAGCCTAGTTTTTTGTATAGACGTGTGGATGTTATGTGTAAAGGCACTAAAAACGAGAGAAGCGATAGAACGAAAGAAGCGATTCATGAGGTCATGCTTCTGACCCCATCATGTTTAGAAACATTGTTGTTTTACAAAAACTGATTGCTTGTTTTCCGTTTTCATATCAAGCCCTTCATAGGCTACCCTTACCCTAGGACCCGGCTACTAAGGCTGGTTCAACAGCAATGCTGTCGTGCCTTTTTTTAATCCTTCCTGGTTTTGCAACGTAGTCTATCCATAAAAGGTGTTTAAATGGTCTATTCGTCAGAGGGTCTTGAATTGAAAATATACTGCACATCCTAAATCAGACACACATATGCCTACTTGCATACTTCATTTCACTTGTTCAAGTATCCATCCCTATCTCCAAAGAGCGCCTCTCATCCGGTTACCAAATAAGCACTTCAAACGTATTTAAATGACTCAGTCCTATAGTGCAGCATCAATGGTAGGCCGAGGCTATATTTCGCTTATTGAGATTTTGTGTCACACACATACAATACAATTTAGCCTAGTATTGTCATTTGAGGAGGACTGCGATGCGTAAAGACAATTACAACAATGTTGACTGCCAACATTCCAAACATAGTCTATTGAGAAAATACTGGATGTTTTCATTTGTTTTACTGTTGCTATTACTCCTTACTATAGCCTATGCTATTAGATAAGTTGTAGAATTAATCAACAATGTACCAGGACAAGAATATTCCAGCCGAATTGGAGTTGATGACAATGCAAAGACCATCAATAATCTATAGAACTTGAGACAAACTTGAGTCGTATTAAGCCATGGAACACATTGATTGGCCAGTGAGTGGCCAAGCCCTCGTCACACCTGCAACAGGTTTATTAATCAAAGCCCAAAATATTTCTGACACACCCTCAGACCTATAGCGCTACTGGCAGCGCTTAGATCATGGTTCCGCAACTGAAGGCCCGTGGAACGAATTTGGTCCGCGGTTGGTTTTATTTGGCCCCCACAAGTTTTCTGTGGAATTTTCATTGTTGGACATAAAAGACTGTAAAAACACCAGGAAATCAGCTCCAAGTGATTTTAACTTAAGAAATCTGTTACCAATTATTCCCACACATAATATAGAGACACGTGATCATGTACAAATGTAAGCAAGGTTTGAAATGATGGTTTTAGTCAAAGATATCTCTTTGGGCTTCTTACGGTCAATTTGCAGTCTACAAATGATTTGTAATTATACAATCCACTCCAGGGAAAAAAAAATCATCCTGCAACTGAATCTAGTTGATGATCCCTGGCTTAGATTTACCATTGCGTTAGGTTCGTTATAAATAGAGCTCAGTGATCTCTAATCCTAAACCCTATTCTTGGCGGTAGAACTCTTTGGATGCAGAACATTGCCATGGCCCATGAACTGCATGTTTATTGCAGTCACAAATGTTCTGCACTATATATCATGATCTCTAACTCCATGTGCGTTTTGTCAATCCACAAACAAGCTGCAATGCACCAGTGCAGTCTTAGGGCAACATACATCATCATATATGTGAATAGCCAATTATGTAAATAAATTATTACCACAGTATAACAGTTCTATAAAGACACTATAAAAAGAGATGGTAAACTGTGTTAATAAATTATTAATTAGGCATAGTGGACTGAAAACCCTCCATATTCCTGGGGCTATGGTCATAAAGTGGCTCAAAGTGGGAGTGCTGGATCAGTTTTGCCTTTTAAATCATAATGAATTAGATTACATGTACAGGGAGACCAGCTGATCTTAGAGCAGCTCTTCTACTCTAAGATGCTTGATACACACATTCCCCATACTCACCCTCAGGAAGGAATCAAGGGCCCCGTTCTCCATAAACTCTGTGACGATCATGACTGGCCGACTCTTGGTGACCACGCCCTCAAGTCTGATGATGTTGGGGTGGTCAAACTGTCCCATGATTGACGCCTCGGACAGGAAGTCCCGCCTCTGCTTCTCAACGTATCCTGCCTTCAGGGTCTTAATGGCCACGTAGATCTCCCTCTTGCCTGGGAGCTTCAGACGTCCCTTGTACACCTCACCAAACTCACCTGGGGGAGAGAGTGTGGTGGTTATAGCGCTAGATCAACAATCTAGAGAGATCAAGTATTAGACCTTGAGATTTCGGTAAATAGGAATCCATTAGATTGTGCTAGTGCAAGACCTTAAAACTGGCTCAATAAACTATCATTGACCACGGATCCTACACAACTTGCATGTTGAACCAGAGGTAACAAGCAGTGTTTTCACTAATCAAAACCACACTACATGACCAAGAGTATGTGGACACCTGCTCGTCCAAAATCTCAATCCAAAATCATGGGCATTAATAAGGAGCTGGTCCCCCCTTTGCTGCTATAACAGCGTCCACTCTTCTGGTAAGGCTTTCCACTAGAACATTTCTGTGGGGACTTGCTTCCATTTAGCCACAAGCGCATTACTGAGGTCGAGCACTGATGTTAGACAATAAGGCCTGGCTCACAGTCAACGTTTCAATTCATCCTAAAGGTGTTTGATGGAGTTGAGGTCAAGGCCGTGTGCAGTCAAGTTCTTCCACACTGATCTAGAACATACCATTTCTGTATGGACCTCGCTTTGTGCATGGGGGCATTGTCATGCTGAAACAGGAAAGGGCCCCCCCAAAACTATTGCCAAAAGTTGGAAGCGCATAATTTACTAGAATGTCACTGTATGCAGTAGCATTAAGATTTCCTTTCACTTGAACTAAGGGACCAAGCCCGAACCATGAAAAACAGCCCCAGGCCATTATTCCTCATCCACCAAACTTTACAGTTGGCAATATGCATTCTCTTGGGATCTGCCAAACCCAGAGTTGTCCGTCAGACTGCCAGATGGTGAAGCGTGATACATAACTCCAGAGAACGTGTTTCCACTGCTCCAGAGTCCAATGGCAGCGAGCTTTACAACACCCCAGCTGACTCTTGGCATTGCGTATGGTGATATTAGGCTTGTGTGCGGCTGCTCGAACATAGAAACCCATTTCATGAAGCTCCCGACGAACAGTTATTGTGCTGACGTTGCTTCGTGAGGCAGTTTGGAACTCGGTAGTGATTGTTGCAACTGAGGATAGACAATTTTTACGCGCTATGTGCTTCAGCACTCGGCGGTTCCGTTCTGTGAGCTTGTGTGACCTTCCACTTCTCAGCTGAGCCGCTGTTGCTCCTAGACGTTTCCACTTCACAACAACAGTACTTAAAGTTGACCGGGGCAGCTCTAGCAGGGCAGATAATTGACAAAAAGGTGGCATCCTTTGACAGTGCCACGTTGAAAGTCACTGAGCTCTTCAGGAAGGCCATTCTACAGACAATGTTTGTCTATGGAGATTGCATGGCTGTGTGCTTGATTTTATACACCTATCACCAACGGGTGTGGCTGAAATAGCCGAATCCACAAATTTGTACTTTTGTATATACAGTTGAAGTCGTAAGTTTACATACGCCTTAGCCAAATACATTTAAACTCAGTTTTTCACGATTCCTGACATTTAATCCAAGTAAAAATTCCCTGTCTTAGGTCAGTTAGGATCACCCCTTCATTTTAAGAATGTGAAATGTCAGAATAATAGTAGAGAGAATGATTTATTTCAGTTTTTATTTCTTTCATCACATTCCCAGTGGGTCAGAAGTTTACATACACTCAATTAGAATTTGGTAGCATTGCCTTTAAATTGTTGAACTTGGGTCAAACGTTTCGGGTAGCCTTCCACAAGCTTCCCACAATAAGAATTTTGGCCCATTCCTCCTGACAGAGCTGGTGTAACTGAGTCAGGTTTGTAGGCCTCCTTGCTCGTAGATGCTTTTTCAGTTCTGACCACACATTTTCTAAAGGATTGAGGTCAGGGCTTTGTGATGGCCATTCCAATACCTTGTTGTACTTAAGCCATTTTGCCACAACTTTGGAAGTATGCTTGGGATCTTTGTCCATTTGGAAGACCCATTTGCGACCAAGCTTTAACTTCCTGACTGATGTCTTGAGATGTTGCTTCAATATATCTACATAATTTTCCAACCTCATTGATGCCATCTATTTTGTGAAGTGCACCAGTCCCTCCTGCAGCAAAGCTCCCCCACAACATGATGCTGCCACCCCCGTCCTTCACGTTTGGGATGGTGTTCTTCGGCTTGCAAGCCTCCCCATTTTTCCTCCAAACATAACGATGGTCATTATGGCCAAACAGTTCTATTTTTGTTTCATCAGCCCAGAGGACATTTCTCCAAAAAGTACAATCTTTGTCCCCATGTGCAGTTGCAAACCGTAGTCTGGCTTTTTTATGGTGGTTTTGGAGCAGTAGCTTCTTCCTTGCTGAGCGGCCTTTCAGGTTATGTAGATATAGGACCCGTTTTACTGTGGATATAGATACTTTTGTGCCTGTTTCCTCCATCATCTTCACAAGGTCCTTTGCTGTTGTTCTGGGATTGATTTGCACTTTTTGCACCAAAGTACGTTCATCTCTAAGAGACGGAAGGCATCTCCTTCCTGAGCGGTATGACGGCTGCGTGGTCTCATGGTGTTTATACTTGCAAACTATTGTTTGTACAGATGAACGTGGTACCTTCAGGTGTTTGGAAATTGCTCCCAAGGATGAACCAGACTCGTGGAGGTCTAAAGAAAATTAATTCTGAGGTCTTGACTGATTTCTTTAGATTTTTCCATGATGTCAAGCAAAGAGGCACTGAGTTTGAAGGTAGGCCTTGAAATACATCCACAGGTACACCTCCAATTGACTCAAATTATGGCAATTAGCCTATCAGAAGCTTCTAAAGCCATGACATCATTTTCTGGAATTTTCCAAGCTGTTTAGAGGCACAGTCAACTTATTGTATGTAAACTTCTGACCCACTGGAATTGTGATACAGTGAATTATAAGTGAAATAATCTGTCGGTAAACAATTGTTGGAAAAATGGCTTGATGTCCTAAAGAACTTGCTAAAATTCTACTTTGTTAACAAGAAATTTGTGGAGTGGTTGAAAAACAAGTTTTAATGACTCCAACCTAAGTGTATGTAAACTTCCGACTTCAACTGTATAGTGTAATTGTTGTATTTGTGATACTGATCAACAGTGGGGCTATCTTGTTCCACAGCAGCTCAGAATCTGGGGAGGAAATTCATCAATAGAATCTAAAAGAGTAACAACCAAACAAATTCACAGTAAATATTTCCATTCCTTGATTACTCATCATGCTGCAGGCATCCTGTGGCGATCTCACACCACAAATAAACAAAAAAACAATCCCTCTTTCCTTCCCCACCTCAATCTCCCCCTTTCCTTCCCCACCCCATCTCACCCTATCCTTCCCCTCCTCCATCTCCCCCTTTCCTTCCCCTCCTCCATCTCCCCCTTTCCTTCCCCACCTTCATCTCACCCTTTCCTTCCCCTCCTCCACCTCCCCCTTTCCTTCCCCACCCCCATCTCACCCTATCCTTCCCCTCCTCCATCTCCCCCTTTCCTTCCCTCCTCCATCTCCCCCTTTCCTTCCCCACCTTCATCTCACCCTTTCCTTCCCCTCCTCCATCTCCCCTTTTCCTTCCCCACCTCCATCTCCCCTATCCTTCCCCTCCTCCATCTCCCCTATCCTTCCCCACCTCCATCTCCCTCTATCCTTCCCCTCCCCATATCCCCTATCCTTCCCCTCCTCCATCTCCCCTTTCCTTCCTCACCTCCATCTCCCCATCCATCTCCCCTTTCCATCCCCTCCTCCATCTCCCCCTTTCCTTCCCCACCTTCATCTCACCCTTTCCTTCCCCTCCTCCACCTCCCCCTTTCCTTCCCCACCCCCATCTCACCCTATCCTTCCCCACCTCCATCTCCCCTATCCTTCCCCTCCTCCATCTCCCCTATCCTTCCCCACCTCCATCTCCCTCTATCCTTCCCCTCCTCCATATCCCCTATCCTTCCCCTCCTCCATCTCCCCTTTCCTTCCTCACCTCCATCTCCCCATCCATCTCCCCTTTCCATCCCCTCCTCCATCTCCCCCTTTCCTTCCCCATCCTTCCATCTCCCCTATCCTTCCCCTCCTCCATCTCCCCTATCCTTCCCCTCCTCCATCTCCCCTATCCTTCCCCTCCTCCCTCCCCATCCTTCCCCTCTCCATCTTCCCTTTCCTTCCCCTCCTCCATCTCCCCCATCCATCTCCTTCCCCCACCTCCATCTCACCCTTTCCTTCCCCACCTCCATCTCACCCTTTCCTTCCCCTCCTCCATCTCCCCTTTCCTTCCCCACCTCCATCTCCCCTTTCCTTCCCCACCTCCATCTCCCCCTTTCCTTCCCCTCCTCCATCTCCCCTTTCCTTCCCCTCCTCCATCTCCCTATCCTTCCCCACCTCCATCTCCCCCTATCCTTCCCCACCTCCATCTCCCCTTTCCTTCCCCTCCTCCATCTCCCCCTTTCCTTCCCCACCTCCATCTCCCCTATCCTTCCCCACCTCCATCTCACCCTTTCCTTCCCCTCCTCCATCTCCCATATCCCCTTTCCTTCCCCTCCTTCCCCATCTCCCCTATCCTTCCCCACCTCCATCTCATCTCCCCTATCCTTCCCCCCTCCATCTCCTTCCCCTCCTCCATCTCCCATCTCCCCCTTCCTTCCCCCCTCCATCTCCCCTTTCCTTCCCCTCCTCCATCTCCCTTTCCTTCCCCCCTCCATCTCCATCTCCCCCCTCCATTCCCCCTTCCCCCTCCTCCATCTCCCCTATCCTTCCCCACCTCCATCTCCCCCTATCCTTCCCCTCCTCCATCTCCCCTATCCTTCCCCTCCTCCATCTCCCCTATCCTTCCCCTCCTCCATCTCCCCTATCCTTCCCCCCTCATCTCCATCTCCCCCCCTCCATCTCCCCCTATCCTTCCCCTCCTCCATCTCCCCTATCCTTCCCCTCCTCCATCTCCCCTATCCTTCCCCCTCCATCCATCCTTCCCCCTTTCCTTCCCCTCCTCCATCTCCCCTATCCTTCCCCTCCTCCATCTCCCCTATCCTTCCCCTCCTCCATCTCCCCTATCCTTCCCCCTCCTCCATCTCCCCTATCCTTCCCCTCCTCCATCTCCCCCTTTCCTTCCCCACCTCCATCTCCCCCTTTCCTTCCCCACCTCCATCTCCCCCTTTCCTCCCCCACCTCCATCTCCCCTTTCCTCCCCCACCTCCATCTCCCCCTATCCTTCCCCTCCTCCATCTCCCCTATCCTTCCCTCACACGGTGTTTCCTATCATGCAGTGTGTCCCAGCCAGTCCATGGGAGTCTATTCCAGTCCTTGTCTCATTAGCCTGCATGGTGTTATTTTAGTCTCCATATGAATCAACACACATCAGCATGTCCTCCATACAGTCAACAAGGTCTGGCCTGGCTCACTGAGGATGGACATGTCCCGAGAGAGAGGGAGAGAGAGAGAGAGAGGTACAGGGACTGGGATGCTATTGGCTAAAGCTATTTCTGCTGCTATCTAGCTAAGGGACAGCAGATGACCTGCAGTATATTCTACTCAGAAGCGAGCATGTCAAATACCTGCAATGTAACATTGGTAAGGAGGTTGGAAGAGGCCAGTGGCAAAATACTGTATATTTGCACACATAAATAAATATTGACACACAAAGATATCCAACACACAACTGCAGCACCCCCTCCCACACACCCCTCCACATCCACTCACACACACACACATTCATTCACATTTACCTGCACCAATGACCTCTTCGATCTTGACGGTGGACACATCGATCTCCTTGGCGAACTCCCGGACGGCCTCGTTGGGGTCCTCGTAGGTAAAGGGGTCGATGTAGATCTTCATCCCCGGAGAGCCTGAGAAGTGGGTCGGGCAGCCCAGTGGGGAGGTGCAGTTAGACATGTCGGCTCTCAGGGAGAGCTCTAGAACCAATCAGAGTGGCCAGTGAACAATCCAGAATAGAGTAAAGGCTTTGCACATGGAAGGTGTTTTGGTGGTGAAATGGGAAATGGATGAATATTGAAATATGCCCATATGTCCACACAGTATGTCATATGTTGTTATGTCCACGATGCATATGACAGCAAAGTGCAATGGAACAAAAAAGACCTGTGCATCACATTAATCCAACTCTCAAAAGGTTCAAATGCATTAGTAAAATGAATGAATTTTCTTTGGGTGGAGGCGAACAAGCAAGCATGTGTGAATGGATTTGAATTACAATAATTACAGTGAAGTCCATTAAGGCTATACTGTTTGCTCCCTATAGAATTGAGAGAAATAGAGAGACAGAGAAACAGAGAGACACACACAGACAAATCGAGAGAGATAAAGCGAGAGAGAACAAAAGAACGCGCGCGAGAGAGAAAAATGCAGACAGATTTCTTTCGTTCCCCCTCATTCCCTTCCTCTCTGCCCTTTGATAGCGGAGGAACCAATTTCCCCACCGCCTCTCCCCATAGGAGCTCATAAACTGATAAACCCGCCTCGCTATCAAGCGTCTCAGATAGGTGAGTACAGTTCACTGTCTGGGGATGTCTGGGAATGGAGGATCACTTGGCTTGGGGCGTAGTGAGAATCATATTCAACACATGCAATGACAAGACAGAATATGTGTCTGAAATGCCAACCTATCTGCTATATCTTGTACTACATCTGACAAGAGCTACATGGGACAGCCGCGTACTAGGGCTCTGGCCAAAAGTGATGCGCTATATAAGGAATAGGGTGTCATTTGAGATGCAGATAAAGACAGACCCCAAAATCCATCCCAACCCTTCAAGTGAGCTGATTCTCTCAAAGACATGATTGCCACTCAGACTGATTTTTACAATATGGCAACCATGATTGAAATGAACCCATCCTCTCCTCACAAACCTCACTCATCTACATGACATGCAGCACATAGGCTAAGCAGAGTCTCGAGTGGCTGAGGACTGGCTGAGAGGGGGATAGGAAGGACAGGATCTAGTCAAGGAGGGGCTTAAGGCACTTTACCTATAGCCCTTGGCTGTAAGCCCTGTCTTGTTAGTACACTCATTACCTTGAACCCTGCCTCTGTGGAATTGCTTATTAGAGACTCCATAGAGATTGGATTACAGCTAATCAATGAGAGGGCTGAGAGCTCTGCATTCTATAATGACATTCTGGACATGTGTGTGGCTGAAATAAGGGCAGTAATACTGATAGGCACATCTCAGGAATCGGAGGCCTGGTAAACACAAAAGTAAATAGGAATGCATACACACGTACACACCACAGGAAGTTGGTGGCACCTTAACTGGGGAGGACAGGTTCGTGGTAATGGCTGGAGAGGAATGAGTGGAATGCCATTCTATTCGCACCGTTCCAGACATTATTATGTGGCGTCCTCCCCTCAGCAGCCTCCACTGGTATACACATGCAAACATATGCACACGCGCGCACACACACACATACCCACGCACAAACTTGAATCCATTTCCTTTTTCCATATTCCACAGAGCCGAGTCCACTTTCATGTATAATTGAATTAGCCCTGTTAAACCCGGACACATCTTTTCATTGCCCACCGATGCAAAATAAATCCAAGCCTTAATATTTCATGGCTCCTTGATCTGTGCGTACGGGCCAAAGTGCATCCAAACCTCCAGGTTTATTTTTTACCCAGTTATAACACAACAAGGCCCATTGGGAGAGGGGGGAGAGAGGAAGGAGAGAGAGTTAGAGAGAGAGAGAGAGAGGGAGAGAGGGAGAGAGCGAGAGAGAGAAAGAGAGAGAGAGAACTATAACTAACAGCTCATGACACAAATGTGGCTCAAAAGTGCACCTAAACTAATATACTTCCTAGCGCCATAATGTACATTCGCTACAGGCAACACATATAAACTAACATCCCGTCTTGCGCTCTCCTCATTACGAGTTCAGTTCTGTTCATAAACAAAGTTAATTAGCCGACATCTGATGCGAGAAAATCATTCATCAGACACACACTGCGACTTATTAAGGCAGAGATCACAGAGAGAAAATCCACAACAGTCTGCAGTCTGCATGTCATAAGGGATCAACACGCCGCTGGCCTGGATCTTAAATGTAAATCTAACTCCATCAAGCCCGCAATTACCTTCTTAGTGAAATATACGGCGGTTCGTCGAAGAATCTGTCATTTCCGGGGTCGTTTTTCCAATGATAGACGTTGCTGTCAGAATAGCCTGGGCCCTTATCACTATGTGAGACGGTGGATATACAGTTAGCTGTCTGTCTATTCATGCACACACCAGATGCTGAAGCACAAACAACAGCAGCTGAGACAACTTGTTGATGGATAAGGTAAAAATGTGTATGTTTGAGTGTGTGTGTGTGTGTGTGTGTGTGTGTGTGTGTGTGTGTGTGTGTGTGTGTGCGCGCGCATGTGGATGGGTGACACATGGATACATGTGTATAGATGTATGTGGGAATGTACTAAATATGAATTGCGTGGGAGTGTGTGAATGTCAGTGAATGCGTGTTGATAAATGATGACAGGTGCCCCTGATGTGTGTGGGCGTGCATGCGTGTGTGTGTGTTTCTGCATTTGTGTGTGTATGCCGTAGGCCTATATTATGGAGGCTAGCAGATGTGTGTGTGTAATGTTTATGGATGGCTGTTGATAACTACTTTGTGCCTCTTGAGTACACAGTACAGTGTGTGAACAGCACTGGAGTATTTACCTATCCAGCCAAGCGAGATGTCAAAGAGAGAGGGAGGGAGGGTAGATAAACTGAATGTGTGCATCCCTAAGCCATCTCCCTCTTGTCTTTTCTGCCCCTCTGATCATTTCTCTCTCTCTTCCTCTTTCCCTCTCAGCTCTCTCCTCCTTTCCCCCTATCCTCCTGTCACTGTGTCGCTCCACTCCCCACTTCTTCTTCCTCCCTACCTCTCTACCCCCCCCCTCCCCCTCCTCCTCCATCTGGATCTCATGGCACCAGATCCACTGGGACTGCGAGCTAACATCTGTAGTCTTAAAGCACTGAC
Organism: Oncorhynchus tshawytscha; assembly: GCF_018296145.1. Lineage (NCBI taxonomy): Eukaryota > Metazoa > Chordata > Actinopteri > Salmoniformes > Salmonidae > Oncorhynchus > Oncorhynchus tshawytscha. The sequence goes on along the minus strand of NC_056438.1, from coordinate 51,049,793 downwards.
ACCCATTACCAAGCTATTACTATTCACTGACATGGACCAGTCAGCCATATACAGTCTGGTAGCTTGCCAGCTAGGGTCTGTGTGTGTGTGTGTGGGGGGGTTATTCATGTTGGTGTGGGTGCATGCGTGTAGCCCCCATAACGTCAACACTGACAACACGTTAGTTCACTCACTACAGCTACAGACCTCTAGTTTTTAAAGGGACAGTTCAGCGATTATTACACATTCAGTCAAATCCCCAAACTATCCCTTTCATGGTTTAGGGTTTGCATGTTCATTTCCCACCCACTGGACCAGGCATCGACAGCTTTGGACTCCATTCCCAGGGTGAAAACCACACACACTGTTTTCGCATTTCAACCAAAAAAGAATCAAAGTGGCGCTGTTTCTTCCAATGACCAGTAATTACAAAAACGTCCGTCAAATCAGGAAGAGAAAAGATAGGACACAACGTATTCCTAAGTATTAGTGTTAGTTAGCGGGAGAGAGTGGAGGGAGCAAAAACAAGATGAATAGGAACACAATTCGCTTTTTTCCCCCTCCACTCCAAAATGCTCCATTGATGATTAGCGCTGTAACTGCTGTTAGCATCTCTCTCACAGTTTTTCTTTATTTTCTCCACTTATGTCAATTCCACTCACTCAACCCTGAAATAGCCTCTGACAGAACCAAATCTGAGCACGGACTCAGTGAGTTTGAACGGGGTAGGAAAAAGGAGCAGCCATCTTATCTCCCCCTCTCTCTGGCTCTTTAATGAGCTCTGGGCTACGGCCGCTCTAACCGTGACAAATCCGAGCCAAGGAGCAAAAGATTTCTGTCTCGGTCTCGACAAAACCCTCTCCCCTTTCAGTAAGCACTCTTCTAGACAGCTCGGCCAGCCTTCCGACAGGCTCGGTTTCGACTGTTTCTCACGCATGCTCTTGCTTGCCTTGCTCCGAGGCAACATTATGGTGAGAGTCAACACGTGACAGGACCCTGGCTCAATCATGGTTAGAGTACACAGCAGCCCAGAGCCCAGTCAATGTTACTTAGAGCAGAAAAGGGATGACTTGTTCCCCTCGATGTTGGATCGGGAAGGAGTACCATTAAATATCTATGCTAGAACAATGGCGGGGTTATTTTTCCCCCTCAATGTGGACAATGGCCATCAGACCCGTGTGGTGTTAATCACCGCTACAACCCTGAGAGATAGATGAGTGTCAGTCAACGTCATTTAGAAAGTGGAAAGGCTGTTTTTGCCCAGAATGTCAGCACGTTAACAGAAGCGTTTTGTCCTGCAAGGCGCTGCGGTGGGGAACTCACCTCTTCCTGTGCTGTAATGCTGTAACTTGTCACTGTACACCGCTTCCTTGGTGTACACCCGTTTCCTGAACGAGAGACAGAGACAGAAAAGTTCCCGAAAAGACAGGATAAAAGGAGGAGCAAAGAGGAATCATTACATCTGTCTCGGAGTCTCACTAACTGGGGCCTGAAAGCGACCCGGTCTGAAATTGAATCAGTGGCTAATGGTTAGCGGTAGCTGCACCGCCCCAATGGAAGTCTGATGAGAATGAGCTGGTTTTTAATTAGAGATGTGATAGCATGTCTGTAGCTTTTCATCCGTCTCTCCTCTGCTCCCTCCGTCATCAAAGACCCTGTCGTGTCTGATGGTCGCTTTGCTACTGGGGACACATGGCGCTGCTGCAAATTCTAAATTCAACTTGAACTTTTCTAAAGAGAGAGGAAAGGGGAACGGTAGCGATGTGTTGTAACAAACTGTCTAGAATTAAATTGGATTCAGTCAGTTAACTCAGATCAATGCAGCGGGAACCCTTTGGAACACTGTAAAATGGATCACTAATAGAGAAGCAGATACAGATATGGAACGTAGGTTTCATTTAAACATATTTTACCTCCTGCTGGCTAAGTGTGTGTGTGTGTGTGTGTGTGTGTGTGTGTGTGTGTGTGTGTGTGTGTGTGTGTGTGTGTGTGTGTGTGTGTGTGGCATAGCTGGTGGACCTATTGTAATGTCTGTGTGTATAGCCTTTGTCTGTGATGCGGTGTGGTGGTAGGTGAGACAGACCTGTTGTTGTGTGTGTGTGTGTGTGTGTGTGTGTGTGTGTGTGTGTGTGTGTGTGTGTGTGTGTGTGGCACAACCTTTGGACATGTCTAACATGAACACAGTCAAGATGGTCATGTCGACTGTACAGTACCTGCTGCAGACGATGGAGATGGCCACTAGAGAGACGATGAACACCACTCCTGCTGCAGCTGACCCTGCGATTAGAGGAAGCTGCTCTCTCAACTCTGACTTATAGTCATCTACAGAGACAGAGAGAGGGGAGGGGAGAGAAAAAGAGAGACAGACGGAGAGAGAGAGAGAGAAGAGAGAAGAGTGTGAGGACAGAGAGGAGAAGGTGGTGTGAGGGGTATGGAGAGAATGTAAAGGTAAAGGTGCGGGAACAGAAAGAACAGCATGGTTAGACCAGGAAGACCTGAGCATAGAGAACACATACACTCCTCTACGTGTTTATGTGGACAGTGAAGCTAATGACACAATACATTATTTACCATTCATTTCTATTGGGCACAACACAACCCAAAACACAACCAAAACAAACTGCAAATGCATCCCACGAGTTTGGAGAGTCACAAGCTGGATGTAGTCATTGCGTGCTAGTAATATGAGACCAATAATACACTTTTGGCTATACTGTAAGTAAATTTGTTCAAATACTTATGACTCCTTCAAATAGGGGGGGGGACTAGATACATACAGCGCTTTCATTTCCAAACAGTGACATTCTGTATATAGACGAGTTAGCTGGCAATGTCATGGAAACGATGCATGCACGTCGATGAGGCAGAAGTCCGTGTTCTTATGATTCTGGACGGTCAGATAGCTGGCAACAATGACAAGAAGCCATGTGGGGAATCATCGGTGGCTTGTTTCAGCTTGTTGTATCTTGTTAGTGATACCACGCCTTGTTTTGAGGTGTTTTGATACTCCTCATGTCTATGCTAATATGGCTCAAATTCGCTAGCTAGCTAACCAACAACTCAACAGAATGTACTTGAGAGACAACAAGTGCTCATTATGCAAATATATTTATGTTTTCAAAAAAGATTTGAAGAGGAAATGTAGTTTTACATGTCGTCAAAACTGCCTGTTTGGCTCCACCGTTGCGTATGCATCGGTTTTGCTGCCCACCCGTCTATAGAGCCAAATTAAACGTTTTAGCTTCGCTGTCCAAGCAAACGCAGAGGGGAGTGTAGGTGCCTCAGCTCTAAGATGTTGACTGCAACACATTGAGCGTCACCCATGGTTTGGTAACAGCCTATATGTAGAGTTAAGCCGTGCTGACTGTCACCTGTACATCTCCATAGAAGAGACCAATAGAGCGAGCTCAAGTGAGAGAGAGGGAGCTGTGAGAGAGGGAGGTAGAGCGAGGGAGAATGATCGATAGAGAGAGCATTTCTGTAGCCATTCCTAATCCCTCCGGTCACAGTCTGACGGACATAAAAGACCACCTTGGAATTTCTAACGGGGATGTTCAGACACAAGCTCCTGTTAGACAGTCAGATATACAGCCAAACGTTAGCTGCCGAAAGGAGGAAGAATGGCACAGGAGTTCAGAGGGTAGCCCAAAGAACTTCTAAAGGCACACTAAACTGCCTCAGTCCTATATTGTGTCTTTGTGTGGCTGTTTTAGGGCCTTAGGGCTACTCTAGTGGTGTTTCTTGAACAAGATTTAGCATGCTGCCGGCAAACTGAAATTCGCTTTAAAGCAATGGGACAAAAGGAGAAGTAAGGAGAAGTCTTTAGAGCGGTGATATAGTATCTGAAATATCGATAAAATAAGAAACTAAAAGTATACTTGAGAGTGTGATTTATAGGCCTACTCTTTTGTTAGCTGTAAAGTCAGTGTGCTATTTCTCTGTGCAGTTGTATTCAGGTGCTGTGCTGCTGAAGGAGTCTCCTAAACTCAGACTGGTGAAAATTATGATTGGCTTGAGCAGAAATCAACTGTCTGAGTGCCAATCAGTCATGTAGGGCTGGGCGATACGGCCATATTTTTTAAAAACTTATGGTGATTTACAGTACCAGTCAAAAGTTTGGACACACCTACTCATTCAAGGTTTTTTAAATTTTTTTAAAACTATTTTCTAAAATGTAGAATAATAGTGAAGACATCAAAACTATAAAATAACACATATTTAGTAACCAAAAAAGTGTTAAACAAATCAAAATATATTTTATATTTGAGATTCTTCAAAGTAGCCACACTTTGCCTTGAGGACAGATTTGCACACTCTTGGCATCCTCTCAACCAGCTTCATGAGGAATGCTTTTCCAGTGGTCTTTCCCTTCACTCTGTTGTCCAACTCATCCCAAACCATCTCAATTGGGCTGAGGTTGGGGGATTGTGGAGGCCAGGTCATCTGATGCAGCACTCCATCACTCTCCTTCCTGGCCAAATAGCCCTTACACAGCCTGGAGGTGTGTTTTGAGTCATTGTCCTGTTGAAAAACAAACGATAGTCCTACTAAACGCAAACAAAATAGGATGGCGTATCGCTGCAGAATGCTGTGGTAGCCATGCTGAGTGTGCCTTGAATTCTAAATAAATCCCAGACAGTGTCACCCCCACACCATCACACCTCCTCCTCCATGCTTCACGGAGGGAACCACACATGCAGAGATCATCTGTTCACCTCCTCTTGGTCTCACAAAGACACACACTCATGAGACCAAATTACAGATTTCCACCAGTCTAAAGTCCATTGCTCGTGTTTCTTGACCCAAGCAAGTCTCTTCTTCTTCTTAGTGTCCAATAGTAGTGGTTTCTTTGCAGCAATCTGACCATGAAGGCGTGGTTTGCAGTCTCCTCTGAACAGTTGATGTTGACATGTCTGTTACTTGAATTCTGTGAAGCATTTATTTGGGCTACAATCTGAGGTGTAGTTAACTCTACTGAACTTATCCTATTCAGTAGCGGTAACTCTGGTTCCACAAAAACAACAATTAACTTTTCCTGTGGAGGTCCTCCTGAGAGGCAGTTTCATCATAGTGTTTGATAGTTTTTGCGACTGCACTTGAAGAAACTTTCAAAGTTCTTGAAATTTTCCCGGATTGGCTGACCTTCATGTCTTAAAGTAATGATGGACTTTTGTTTCTCTTTGCTTATTTGAGCTGTTCTTGCCATAATATGGCCTTGATCTTTTACCAAATAGGGGTATCTTCTGTATACCACCCTTACCTTGTCACAACACAACTGATTGGCTCAAACGCATTAAGAAGGAAAGTAATTCCACAAATTAACTTTTAACAAGGCACACCTGTTAATTGAAATGCATTCCAGGTGACTACCTCGTGAAGCTGGTTGAGAGAATGCCAAAGAGTGTGCAAAGCTGTCATCAAGGCAAAGGGTGGCAACTTTGAAGAATCTCAAATATACATTTTGATTTGTTACATTGTTTTGGTTACTACATGATTCCATATGTGTTATTTCATAGTTTTGATGTCTTTACTATTATTCTACAATGTAGAAAATAGTACAAATAAAGAAAAGCTCTGGAATGAGTAGGTGTGTCCAAATTTTTCACTGGTCCTGTATATCTACATTTTTTTCAAATGTTTTCTCTAAATAAGCATTGTTGTACATTTAAAGGTCAAATCCACTGCATTTCAAACAGTCAGCCAAATTCAAATGAATTCAGGGCTTGTGAAGTTATACATATGCCTTCCACAACCATATGACCCACTAATAATTTAATTATTTGATCAAAAGACTGCTTCTGTCAGGTTTTCAAGTCTGTCTATGAAAATGCCCTTTTTTTCTGTTACAAATGTAACTAGAACCATGCATAATGCCCATTCACTAATGATGATGACTCACTTTTTGTAGCTACAGGTCTCATCAACAATCTCTCAAGCCCACGTGCTAGCGATTAGCCAACAAATCGTTATATTTCAAGTTTAGCCAACCCTGGATCTATTTGCTAGCTACGGTTGAACAGTTGAATTGTCATGAACACACCCTTCTGTCCGTCTTCAACACTTGGAAATGGAGGAGACGTGCATCTCGTCATTCATTATATGTGACCGACCGCCTTGATTCGGTCTTACGTAGAAACATTTTTGAAATGGTGTTTTTTACATTGGATAAAAGTAGAGACACAGAGCTACAACATGGTATATCACACACTGCAGTTGAGGAACAATGGGAAAGTAATTCTGCTTTGAAAGTTGATAAACGTGTAACCTCACTTTTGAGAAAATGGCCAATCATCTCCTCCTCATTGCACCTGTCAATCAAATAACTGAGTGAGTGGGGTGAGGAGACAACTGTGGGAGGCATGTGACAATGTGATGACAGACAGATATGAGGGATTGTCGACTGTGAGAGGAGGGGGAGAGAAGAGGAAAAAGAGAAGATTCAGAGAGAAAGATAGAGGAGGGCAGGAGGTAGTGAGGAATGTGATGAGACAAGTGGAGGGTGGGGTGAGACAAGTGGAGGGTGGGGTTGACACGGGGGAGAGGAGGTGGGGCAGGGCGACGTGGGGAGGAGAGGGGAGGCAGACGCTACAGAGGGTAAGGGATTTAGGGGATGGGTCTACCAGGCTGACAGGTGTATAATCAACAAGCTCTCAGTCTCACTTCAGAATCTGACGTGTGTCTATAAATGTCAAACATCAAAGGTTAAGTTTAGACATTCATTTAGAATGGTTAAGATAAGGGTTAAGGTTTGGGATAGGGTTAAAACAAAAACAAAGAAAGTTCTGGGATTGAACATGCGACCCTCAGAGCAGGAGCTTGCGGCTTACGCCCATCCACAACGCTCTAGCAAACCGCAAGCCCTCTTGATGGTAATAGCCTTCATTGTTGCTCCTAGTGGCTCCTAGTAGCTTTTTTTAGTGGCTGGGGTCCTGGGTACATGGACGGACGTCGAATTTAGCCCTGGATCTTGAGCGACCTGGCTGGTACACTATATATACAAAAGTTTGTGGACACCCTTTCAAATAAGTGGATTAGGCTATTTCAGCCAGACCTGTTGTTGACAGGTGTATAAAACGGAGCACACAGCCATGTAATCTCCATAGACAAACATTGGCAGTACAATGGCCTTGCTGAAGGGCTCAGTGACTTTCAACGTGGCACCGACGTAGGATGCCACCTTTCCAACAAATTCAGTTTGTCAAATTTCTGCCCTGCTTCAGCATCCCTGGTCAACTGTAAGTGCTGTTATTGTGAATTGGAAACGTCTAGGAGCAAAAACGGCTCAGCCACAAAGTGGCAGGCCACACAAGCTCACAGAAAGGAACCACCAAGTGCTGAAGCACGTAGTAAAAATCTTCTGTCCTCGGTTGCAACACTCACTACCGAGTTCCAAACTGCCTCTGGAAGCAATGTCAGCACAAGAACTGAGCTTCATGAAATGGGTTTCCATGGCCGAGCAGCCACACATAAGCCTAAGATCACCATTCTCTATGCCAAGCTTTTGCTGGAGTGGTGAAAAGCTCACTGCCATTAGACTCTGGAGCAGTGGAAATGCGTTCTCTGGAGTGATGAAACATGCTTTACTATCTTACAATCTGACAAATCTAGGTTTGGCGGATGCCTGCCCCAGTGGAAAGTGTCAACTGTAATGTTTGTCAGAGGAGGAATAATGGTTTGGACTGTTTTCATGATTCTGGCTAGGCCCCTTAGTTCCAGTGAAGGGAAATCTTAACACTACAGCATATAATGACATTCTAGATGATTCTGTGCTTCCAACTTTGTGGCAACAGTTTGAGGATGGACCTTTGCTGTTTTAGCATGACAATGCCCCTGTGCATAGAGCGAGATCCATACATAAATGGTTTGTGGAGATCGGTGTGGAAGAACTTGACTCTCCTGCACCGAGCCCTGACCTCAACCCCATCGAACACCTTTGGGATGAATTGGAACGCTGACTGCCCAACATCAGTGCCCAACCTCACTAATGCGCTTGTGGCTGAATGGAAGCAAGCCCCCGCAGCTATGTTCCAACATCTAGTGGAAAGCCTTCCCAGAAGAGTGGAGGTTGTTATAGCATCAAAGGGGGGGACCATCTCCAGATGAATGCCTATGATTTTGGAATGAGATGTACGACGAGCATTGTTCCACATACTTTTGGTCATGTAGTGTATTAGAGTTTGTGTCAAGACTACTAAATCTGCTCGCGCAGATTAGAACAACACCTGCACTTATCCACCTCTGGACTATCTGACAGGGAGAAAGGGCTATGGGGAGGGATGGAGAGAGAGAGAGAGAGAGGAAAGCACAGAGGATCAGGGAGAGTTGTGGCATTTGCGATGTCAAGCGGAGACTTGATGTGAATCATAGATAGATAAGAAGGTATGTTTAGTGTTTAACCTCCCCAGTGGTTAGGGTTAGGATTCTGAGAAGGTAAACTGATCCTAGACCTGTGCCTAAAAGGGCATCTTCTACCTGGAATATGTATTGAGTGTTGAAAATCATCTGGCAGCATATTTCAGAAGTAAGACGACAGGAGATGTGGCGTACACCCACGCACAAACACCTGGACACATGCTCTCATACTGTCACCCCCCCCACCACCACCACCACCGCGTGCCAGTGTAGCAGGTGTTGCACCCCCCTGAAAATCCAACCCTAGGTGGCAAATAATGAATCACATCAGCCACTAATCACAGCTAAGCATTCTGGGATAGCTCATCAGCAACATACGGGCTCAATGAAGAACCAATTAGCTAAGCAGTCTGGATCAAGCAGTTACACACAGGAAAAGACAAAATGCTCAAAACCACCATTCTTAACTCCAATATATTATTCTTAACAATCTCATACACGCTCGTTAAGACAGTGGGTTTAGAAATACAATGTTCATCCAACATCCATAAACATGTTGTCACACAGCGATTAACAATCATATGATCCGATATCAAATTCCCAATCCTTCTTCCTCTCTGCTCTATATCCACTCCTATTCTATGCGTCTCTCTCTTTCTCTCTTACAGTTTCTCTCTCTCTCTCTCTCTCTCTCTCTCTCTCAAACTCACAGACACACACACAAACACACACACAGCAGCTACCCACCACCATCCACCATCTTCCCTCGCCTCCCCTCCTCCCCTTGGCCCTTACCATCTGTGAGGGTTTGGAAGCACATCTTGCCGCTGTATTTGCCAAAGCCAGCCACGGTCCTGGCCCGCACCTGCACGACATAGACCATGCCCGCCCGGAGGCCCTCCACCCTGGCTGTGTTGGTCTCGCTGCGCACCACGGTGGAGTTGATCTCTGAATGGTCCTGGAGGAACAGAGGAGAAGGGGATACCAGGTTAATGTTCCAGAGAGATAGAGCAGGTCATGTGTATAATTCAGGACTGGACACAGTGGGGAAGAGACAGCGAGGAAGAGACCAGGGGCCGTATGTCTCATGCAATGGCTTCATTCACCAGGAAATCTACGCCGTACTGTATCAACCTTCAGAGTAGGACTGCTGATTTTGGATCAGTGTTGCTTTTTAGGTCAAAATGAATAAGATCACATGGTCAGGAATGTCCTGATCCTAGATCAGCACGCCTAATCTGAGATGCTTGATACAGTACATACGGACCAACATGAACCTTTAAGGAAACCATCAAGGGGGCAGGTATCATAACACATCCAAAACCATTTGGCAGATTCCTCCCTTATCATGTGTGTCTCCCCTATGCTGCAGCAGTAGTCAGCAACCAGTAGTGTGTGACATTGGCTGCCTTTCCTACAACAGAGGTCATACCAGAATCATACCAGAATTAAAAAAATTAAAAAAAATTAAATGTATTTTTTAATTAGCGCACAACCTGGACAGAAAGGAAAGAGAATTGAAACTCAGATAAACCATTACTTTGACGTGGTTAGTCAGAGTAACAAAAAGCAGAAAGGTTGAGTGACGGGGAATACAGGATGTGCCTTCGCTCTCCTTGTCCATAGAAACCTAAAGTTCAGATGAGTCATTTGCCATTTTGATGCTGTAACAAGTCTATTCTCTAGCTGTTGTGGTTCTCTCGTTCTATCAGCGACTGGTTAGTTTGTTATTACGCCGCCCTTGACAGGCTTACATAACTGTTACCACCACAGATGGAAACTTTAGTGCCGAGGTTGAATGACAGTATGTATTGTTAGAGGGAGTGCTTTAGTGCTCACGCACGCGCACACACACACACATACACACACACATATACACACACATACTGCCCATTAGGCCCATTAGTCTGAGTCACATTGTAAACTTGTTCCTGCTGTATTTACTGTTGGCCTCAGAAGTGTTTAGAGAGAGAGAGAGAGAGAGAGAGAGAGAGAGAGAGAGAGTTTAATTAGTAAAGGAAGTGGTGAACATTGGCTCTCTCGTTCTGTGGCGTCTGAAGTGGCGCTCTGCTAATTATGTCAGAGGACTAATTCCGCCCACGGAAAGTGTTTGTTTTCACTTAATGGAACAAAGCAATGCTTACAAGTTCTTTTTTTTGTTGTAGAGAATTGTTTAGTGCGACATTTTCTTGTTCTGTTTTGTTTTGTTTTTGCGTAAGGGCGAGAGGTCAAAGGATTAAAAAAATCTAATGTTATGGTCAAAGTTTGGATTAAATGGATCAACAAAAGTGTATGAATCAATCCAATAAGACTTTTTAGACCCGGAAGGCTGTATTTTACCTAACCAAGCACAGTGGTAAATCTAAGCGCTGACGGAAGTGCTATAGGTCCAGGGGTTTGTCAGAAATATTTTTGCTATTCTCACAGCCTTTATTTTGAGCGCAATAGCTGGCGGTAGTGCGAAAGGGCTGGGTTTTGATGAATAAACAAGTTTTAACAAGAAGCTTTTAACAATAAGCGCTCTTTGGAAATGGGAATGGATACAAGTCGAATGGAGTATGCACTGCGGGTTGGCCTATGTGAATTGTGAATAATGCAAAAGCATGTCGGCAAAAGCCTCACAAGTACACCCTTTAGAAACCTTGTATGGAGGCTCCTGGCAAATAATTGGCCACGATGAGAAAGACACCAAACGCATTGCTGTTGAACCAGCTTTCATTGTAGTAGGGTAAGGGCAGCCTCCTATGAAGGCTTCTTTTTGAATCAAACAAAACGGAAAATGAGCAATTGTTACAGGAAAATAACTGAAACATTTTACTGCTGCCAAACTTGATATTTTAATAAACGTTTGGTGACAAGATTTTTTTTGTATGTTCCTAAATACAAGGTTTATGGGCACTAAAAGCACATCTCTCTTGTTCATTGTGCATATGGGCACTGTGCATCATCAATGGATTGGCTACGCTTCCATTGTAATAACCTATGCTAAGCTAAGACCAGCCTTCGGTTGGCCTTAAATACCCCCACCAGCACATACTAAAGGTTTTTAAGGACACACCTCAGATATTGCCACCCGTCCCACCTCAGTGCAAGTGAGCTCACACATCAACAACAAGATACACAACTAATTCTAGTAGAGCTAAAATTCATCGAAGGAACATTAGATAAACCCACTTAAACATTTTCAGCTAGTTGGCCGTCAAAATTGCACTGATAAATAATCAGGAATTGTAGCCTACTCATCTCCAAGCACCCAAGCTAACTGGCTAAAGTTGGCTAGCTTGCTAACTAGCTACTTCCAGGCATAAGTAGCTACTTGCTCACTCTGACCATTTCACCCCCCCCTAGCAGAGCTGGTTAGGCTGTTTCCATGTTATCTAGAGTGTTTCTGACTAATTATAACTTTTTTGCCTATGTTTACTGACACCGGTCAAATTCAACAGGTGTTGCTACATTCATCAGTTGTTTTGCACTCTGGCACACTCAGATGAGGTTGCTCTGAAATCAGAGTAGATCGGCAGAGTGAATTTGAGAACGCAAGAGATATGCTAACTGTATAGTAGTCATTCAAGTTCTTACTATTTAACCAAATGACACCTTTCATCTCTAGCTGTATATAGCCACCAAAAAATGATACGAGGGGAAATAGTCAGTCACTTATCCACTCCGTTTTGGTCCAGAATATTGAGTCATGGAAACTGAAACAGTGCTTTCCGAATGGAGGCAGCAAACAATGTACCAGGACAGCTACGATCTACAATCTGATAGCAATATGTTTTGACTACTTTTGCAGACTCCATCAGGTTTTCTTCCAGAATGGAAGTGTATGATTGGTGAATTATAATAAACATGCATTGAACTGCATCCATCTATTTTGCCGACAATGCCTTAGTGTACATCATGGAACGTTGAGTCAAATGGAATCAATTTTTAAAACCTCTTATGTAGTAGATTTTTTAGCATAACCTGGGAATTTGATATTTTTTATATTATGATTGTCTGTTTGTTTCATAACTGCAAAGTAGTTAAAACACTGTCAGGTCCACTTTAAACTGCAGGTTACTTTGTGTGCTAAACATGACATGTTGTTTTGCAATGGGAAGTAATAGTTGTACATTTCGATTGGGAAATGCTTAATTGTTTTGTTTTCGTATTCTTGGGATTGGGACCTACTGGCTTATTATGTCAGAGTTTATGGACTGCTTATCCTTTAACATCATGCTGTGTGTGACTGCTGTCTTTCCATCGGACCTATGCAGGTGTGTAGTGGTGCCTGGAGAAGTGGGCATAGTCAATTTTTGCCAAAAATGACCCAATGTTACCCAATGGCCCACCCAGTGAAGGAGAGGCACCCTTTGTGAAACCTTTGTGAAAAATCCTATGTTTTCCTGTAGATTTTTCAGATTTTCACATTCAAAATCATAATATTTTTTTTATAGAAAAAATACAAAAATGTGATGATCTAAGTCCACAACAATGCTTAATCCACATCAATCTGATCAGGGGGCCTGTCAGGACCTGGCTCCACAGTGGGTGGGCCTGTGTCCACCCAGGCCCATCCATGTCTATGCCCCTGATGCAAACAGGGCATAATAACAATTGCGCATCACAAATAGCCTACTAACCAACGGACTAAACATTTTCAACACCTGGTTTGCATACCCATTGTTGACTTAGTTAGCATTTACTGGTAGATATCATAAGTTGAAACGTCTTTCCTACCCTACCGGCTACTGATGTCATAATTCTGTGAGCTGCTCCATGCCAAAACCAGCTGAGAGCTGCACACACTGAAACTAGGCGGTGTGCGGCGCGCAGGTGAATATATTTCACATGTTTTGTGTTTGTGTAGGCTACTTTGTGCATGATTTCTCTATTGTACGACGTAATTGATAAGTGGTATACCTCCACTACACTACTTTGACACGCATCAGTAGGGATTAAAAAGTGAGTATACGCAATGCCCACTGAAAATAAAGTGGGTACACGGTTTATACCTGCATATACAGTACCTTCCTCTACACCACTGACCCTTTGTGTTTCACAAAAAGTGCACTCTCCTACATGAGTGCGCTGGTATTACGACTGCTGTCCTTTCACATTCATGAACCTGTCACACTGAAGGACTAGGTCCAAAAGGTTTGCCACTGCAGCAAACATGTCTACAATAGATATAAAGGCTCATAAGATATTCATGTTTCAAGGAAGGTGAGTATAAATTGGGCCCGGCAAACAGTTTTATGTGCTGAGTGGAAGCTGATAATGAGGAGGAAATTAGGAGTCCTCACTGTCCGAGACCGAGTCAAGACCTAGTAAAAATGTATCCAACACTGAGAACAAGACACTCAATATGAGACTGGTCTCGAGTGCTACAACATTGCTCATCACCGAGCAAAATCTATAAACATACAAACTACGAGTCAAAAGTTTGGACACACCTACTCATTCAACCTTTTATTTATTTATTTTTTTTAAACTATTTTTTACATTGTAGAATAATAATGAAGACATCAAAACTATCAAATAACACATATGGAATCATGTAGTAACCAAAAAAGTGTTAAATAAATTCTTCAAAGTAGCCACCCTTTGCCTTGATGACAGCTTTGCACACTCTTGGCATTATCTCAAATCAAATCAAATCAAAGTTTATTTGTCACGTGCGCCGAATACAACAGGTGAAGACCTTACAGTGAAATGCTTACTTACAGGCTCTAACCAATAGTGCAAAAAAGGTATTTGAGATTTGAGATTTTTGGTTCCAACCGCCGTGTCTTTGTGAGACAAAGAGGAAGTGAATGGATGATCTCCACATGTGTGGTTCCCTCCGTGAAACATGGAGGAGGAGGTGTGATGGTGTGGGGGTGGTTTATTGGTGACACTGTCTGTGATTTATTTAGAATTCAAAGCAACTTAACCAGCATGGCTACCACAGCATTCTGCAGCGATACAATGGCCCAACACACCTCCAGGCTGTGTAAGGGCTATTTGACCAAGAAGGAGAGTGATGGAGTGCTGCATCAGATGACCTGGCCTCCACAATCACCTGACCTCAACCCAATTGAGATGGTTTGGGATGAGTTGGATCATAGAGCGAAGGAAAAGCAGCCAACAAGTGCTCAACATAGGTGGGAACTCCTTCAAGACTTTTGGAAAAGCATTCCAGGTGAAGCTGGTTTAGAGAATGCCAAGAGTATGCAAAGCTGTTGTCAAGGCAAAGGGTGAAGAATTTGAAGAATCTCAAAATATATTTTGATTTGTTTAACACTTTTTTGGTTACTACATGATTTTATGTGTTATTTGACAATTTTGATGTCTTCACTAATCTTCTACAATTTAGAAAATAGTAAAAATAAAGAAAAACCCTTGAATGAGTGTGTACAGACTTTTGCCTGGTACCGTACATATCAACTTTTAATAAAATATAGGATGATAAAAAAGGAGAAGAGAGCCAAGAGAACCACGGAGAAGAGAAGAGAACAGAATAGAGGCAGAGGCCCGTATGCGCTCCACACCGACATCGTTACCCAATCAAATCAGTGTAATTAGATCACGGAGGAAGCTCCGTCATTGGCCAGATGAGGTAAACACTGCTATGAAATTTGGCCGAAACATAATGATCTCTCCAATCACATTAGGCTTTATTGGACACTCCATCCTGTGATGAAGACGAATGTTAGCTTGTGCCCTAATAGGAAAATGCTACTCCTAAATTTAATCCCATAAGAGTAAAGAGACGAAAACAGGATATTAGCAATAACAATGAGTTATATCATTGGATAATTAGATTTGTGGTATTTATATGTTTATTGGTAATGTACCATGATGATGAATAGTCACATACATTCCTAGAATTAGCCACAGAGTGTCTGCATGACCTATTGTATAGTCACACTGTGTAAAAGTGCTATTGCACTTCAATTATGGTGTGATCTAATTTGATAAATGTCCAAAAATAGACAGCTCGTGTAAAGGGAAGCCAGGCAACCACATTAGAGTATTGGGACAGCACTCTCATATTCATAAGCAAGGCCATGGTTGGATGAGCATTGACCACCTGCGGTTAGGATTGGCCCACTCCTGCTGTCAGTCAAACAGAGTCTCCTAGGACCACACCCCCCACCCACTGCTTGATTTTGAGAGACGGTTGGGCGAGCAGATTAGAATCATTATCACCTATATTCGCCAAGTACATTTACACACACCCAGAATTTGCCTTAAGTAAGGTGCTGCCAGCAATAGACAATATACAAACAGAATACAGACAAGTACTCACAGAATACACAATATCAAAACAGGAACCATAAAACATAAGTGTATAGGCTGATTACAGTGGGAATATACCATTTACAGAGGGGATATACATACAGTGCCTTCAGATAGTATTCACACACACCCCTTGACTTTTTCCACATTTTGTTATGTTACAAAGTGGGATTAAAATGGATTTTATTGTCATTTTTGTTGACGATCTACACAAAATATTCTATAATGTCAAAGTGGAAGAAATGTTTAACATTTTTGTATTGATTCATGGAAAATACAACACAACTTTTTCTTGATTGGATAAGTATTCAACCCCCTGAAGCAATACATGCTAGAATCACCTTCGGCAGCGATTACAGCTGTGAGTCTTTCGGGGTAAGTCACTAAGAGCTCTATGAGCCTGCTGGCTGGTTGATGAGGTCCACGGCATGGGGGATGAAACTGTTCAGGTTGCGGGCGGTTTTGGTAATGATTGACCTAAACCGTCTGCCAGAGCGGAGTCTTTAAAAGATGGGGTGTCCGGGGTGGGCAGGGTCAGCGATGATCTGACCTGCAAGCTTCCTTGTCCTGGAGGCGTGCAGGTCCTTGATGGAGGGCAGGTGACAGCCGATGACCTTCTCCGCCAACTGGATGGCCGATGGGGAACCATCCCTGGAGAGACCGCCAACAGGCAGTGGCCCTTTCATGCTGTCAGTCAAATGGGGATTATATTTGACACACACACACATACATCTACATCTGCCATACTTAAAGTGAAGTAGCAGGTGGTGGGACAGCAGCTTGACAACAGCCAATGAAAGGCTTTGCCATGAGAGACTGACCACCGTGAATGGCCCTCACATGCTGTCAGTCAAATGCGGATTAGAGGAGACGCACCCTAACATGCTATATAAAGACAGAGCAGCAGGTGGGAGGGCAGATGGGAGGGCAGCCAATGGTGAGCCTGGCCAGCAGTGACAGACAGGGAACACTGCATGTCGTCTGGTCTCTGTAGTGTCCTCTTGGCTGAAGGCTGTAGTTCCCTTGGCAGTGTTTTCCCCCCAACTAACACTAATAAGAAGGCGGGCCTCCTCTCCTCAAGCCTTAAACAATTTGGCTTTAATTTGTTTCAATACACCATTTTGATGTCTGCTGTCACGGTTGATGATTTCAGCCTTTGTGCACTGCCTTAGAATGAAACAATACAAGGGGAATCTATGCCTTATAGAGTGTCAGAGCACTAGAACTGCAGTGGACTGCACCAGTACGTTTACATACACTCCAATGGACAGAACAATCCCAACCCCCGAAGTGAATCTCTACTACTGCTGCCTACTACCAGATAAGCTGAGCCAGCTTCTGGTGCTTGTTTTATGCCATGGACCATGGCATACGTGTGTGTGTGTGTGTGTGTGTGTGTGTGTGTGTGTGTGTGTGTGTGTGTGTGTGTGTGTGTGTGTGTGTGTGTGTGTGTGTGTGTGTGTGTGTGTGTGTGTGGCTCCCCAGACCCCCAACCTGGTGGCATGTGCCAACCTCCTAACAAAGGACAGTATGGTCACCTGGCAGAGAGGCAGACCTGGTGTGGGACCATGTGTCCACTTCACATATCACACACACATACAGACATGCACACACACACACACACACACGAGCCACCCCCACATACTAACTATATGGTTAACGATACTTAGAAGGTATAACATTGGTAATGGAGGGGGGGACATCATTTCCTTTACAACAAAAACGTATGTTTCTAGAGATACTATATACATATTTATTCTTTGTAATGCTACTGACGTGAATGAAAAGTATAAGGAAACAACACCATCAATAAGCAATTTCATTCCTTGAGGCACCATCCCTTACATTACTAGACCATAAGCAAGTAATTACCATGTTCATTATGAATTCAAATAACTCTCTGGAAGCTTTTATTAAAGGGCATTTTAAATCATATTAAGTATCTGCATTATTACATATAGTAAATACAATTTTAAAACAGCCTAACTTCTAGTCCTTTAAAAAAAGAAATCCCATAAGCATAGCATAATGGTGCTATACACGTTATTATACTTTTCTTGACTGCTAAAACGTCTTACTATGCTTGCTATCTCCTTTCAACCATTCCACTGCCTTCATCTAAGATAAGCCACTTACACTGCATATTGACTGTGGGAGAGTGGCTGTACAGCTGCTTTCACACGCCCACTAGAAAGACACAAGCAAGTGCCCCTCTTGAAAGGGAAACCATGGCTTAGATCACAGTATTGCTAGCTAACCATTAGCAGCATGCTACACTTATATCACTTAGTGTAGCCTACATGCAAGCACGCACACTTACAAATGCATGGCAAACATGTAGACCAACACGCATATGCTCAAACATACACACCCATACACACATACACACCCATACACACACACACACACACACCCACACACACACACACACACAACTAACTCAGATCACTCACTGGGGGAGCTCAAAGCTCTGCACAACTCTCTCAGGATTGGGGAAAATATCAAATATAAGGTAAATAGAAAACATCTTTATCTAGAAAATAAATTAAAGCTGGGGGATTTAGGAGGAACAACAATGGGCAACCTTGACTCGTTTAGTTTGTTTTTCCTCGTTTTCTTTCTGACATCAGCAAACACTCTGAGGGCTTAGCTCTCTACGCCTCTACAGCTCACCTGAGGATACTGTCTGGGCTCAGAAGAGCTGGGTGGGGCACAGACAAAAGATATATAGAGAAGAGGAGAGGGAGAGCTGCTGAAAGAGAGAGAGAAGAAAGAAATACAAAAAAAGTCTGAAAGGGAAAAATGTAATACACAGCGAAGGGAGCCAGGGACTTGAATCAAAATCCATCTTTTCAAAAGTTCCCATTATAAATCATGACATGTCTGTGTTCATACTGAGCTGGGATAATACTAGAAGATTTCACTGAAGGCCAACGCCAACTGAGAGACTAAATTAATGATTTTAACTTGGTATTTCTTTTGACAACTCACTGATTGTGCATTGAGTGCAATGGGAATTACAATGGGCAAGAGTGACAACTTTGCGCCCACACACCCACACACACACACACACACACACACACACACACACACACACACACACACACACACACACACACACACACACACACACACACACACACACACACACACACACACACACACACACACACACACACACACACACACACACAGAAAGTATTCAGGCCCCTTCCCTTTTTCAACATTTTGTTACGTTACAGCCTTATTCTAACCTGTTTTTCCTTTGTTATTATGGGATGCTGTGTGTAGATTGATGAGGAATCATTTTAGAACAAGGTTGTAACGTAAGTAAATGTGGAAAAAGTCAAGGGCTCTGAATACTTTCGGAATGCACTGTACACACAGACACCTCAGTAACCTGGTAACCTGAGCCAGTTTAAGAGTGTCCCTGCTCTTCACTCTAGTCTTAATGGAGGCCCTGACCTTCGCTACCCCAATTTAGTTCCTACCGCCCCAAACTTTAGGAAAAAAAAAGAAGAAAAGAGCGAGAAATGAAAGAGAGGGGATGAGATTCCACTTTTTCTGTATAGACTTTTAATTCATTTCTACTTGCTTGCCAAACTACACGATTCCAGGACCACTTACTCTGGAGTGAGAGGGGGATAGTGGCCTGTTTGGTGGAAAGCCTAAAGACTTTCGAGCACCGGATACCTCTTTTCAGTTCCCCTTCTCCTAATTGTCTCTTTGTGTCCCAATTCCTCCTCCTCCTCTCTCACAAACACCTGGACTAGACCGAGGCACGTTTACAACACGGGAGATCGCGTGTTCAAAGTCTGTATGGGATCTCTTTAACATGTACAATGGACACTTTGGTGTCCTTTAGATTGTACAATGAGAACTTTAGTGTCCTTCCAACCAAAAAGTGAAACTATGAACTCCACTATTACTATAGTAAAACAACACATTACTGTATAACCGATCTGTGTGGGAAGACGACGTGCATATGATTTACGTTGTGAAGTTCTTCTCTCCCCTGCATTTGAAGACGAGCTGACTGTGCAACTAGCGTAGCTCGAAAGTCCATTGAAACAATCATCCACCGTTCCATAACTGCATGACACATAAAATACTAATATCACCGGCTCATAAAGAGATGATCTGAGAGACCAGGAGGGACGGCCCATGAGGCCATTTTGATCAATTCGATCAAAAACCCCAGGTTTTAATGGCTGCATTATCTAGGCTATAAGTTTCCTGTGGTGCGAGCAAGACAGCGAGAACGACCATGTGCAGGGGAGTGTGTTATAGACACAAAGCCAGTAGCTAGACACCCCTCTGTAATTGGTTTTTATCTCTAAAGGACCACATCATCACTTTACGACTGTACAGAAGTCCCTCCTGCTATAGCAGGCATATATCCCTCCTCACCTCTCCACCTGATAGCTGATGTGTGGTGAGCGTTCTGGCTCAAAAATGGTGGGTGCTACACGTTGATGGTGAATGAGATGAGTTTACCCCTACTATCTAAAGAGCTTTGAGTACCTCAGTTGCTAGAAAAGCACTATATAAATCCAATCAATTATTGTTATTATTACTATTATTGTTATTATTTAGAGAATTCATAGTGGAGTAAGTGGAAGTTACGCAGAATTGCATGGATTTCCCCATTGAGATTACGTCAAGTTTACCTTGGGGATAATCATAGTCAATCTCTATGGCTCAGGGTATTTAAGTGGCGGGGTCGCTATACATTCAGATGTCAATGAAACATGCACTGTTATTGATGTGCAGTAGAAAACTACTCACATGCCAAATTCTAATTCACACTCGCACGCATGCATTCAGATGCACGCACGCACGCACGCACGCTCACACACACACACACACACGTTATGTTTTTCTATCCTCGTGGGGACCAAAAATGTATTTCCGTTCAACCTCTTATTTTCCCTAACCCCTAACCTTTAGTCCTGGCATTTAGAGTTTGAGCAGAATAGAATCACCTGTTGCGCAGCGAGAGACAGCTCCTCATAGCAGGTTGATGCATGGAATGAAATAAGTGTTCCTATAAGCCTATGCTGGGGAACATTTATTTTGGCTATGCTATGCAATTGCGTGAGAAAACAGAGTTTTGATGGCCTCTATTAAAAAGAGGAGGATCCCATCAGATTTCTATAGGCTAAGCCTACTATATATTTATATCACAGCTTTCCCAATATTTAGCACATTGCTTTCCTTTACAACAGGAGTAGCCTACCTGACTGGCATGAAAATGAACCAAGGGAAAAGCGTCCTCCATTCGCTACTTGAGTGCATAGATGATATGTATTTTTTCCCGTGCCCCTGTTTTGACATGAGCATGATATTCTAAATCAAAACTAATTTCACACATATATTATTTAGTATATGTAAAGACCAGATTAAATTAAGAAAGGGTCTGAATATTTATTTAATGTGATATTTCAGTGTTTTATTTTTAATAATTTTGTAACAATTTCTAAAAACCTGTTTTTGCTTTGTCATTGTGGGGTATATTGCGTAGATTGAAGGCTGTAATGCAACAAAATGAGGCAAAAGTCAAGGGGTCTGAATACTTTCCAAATGCACTGTATGTTTTGATAAGGTTTGTATCAAAACTAAAGTGAGAATATGCTATTCTGTTATTCTGAAATAGACTACATTTTCTTCATTTCTTAATGTTTCTTTAGACCTGTCTACAATAAATAATGGATTTATTGTGATGGTGTAGGCTGTATTAAATAGATTTGACTTTTTTTTAATGTAGATGTTCCAAAGGTCCTCACCAGGTGGCTACGCATGGAAGCCGGAGATGCTAAACATGTTTATGTTAATTAACGGCCAATTACAGTGAGCCCGGCAGTTATTTGCATGACAGTTACTAGCTGCCAAAATGTTCCAGTCTTACTGTTAGAGGATGACTTGTCTTTAGGGCCAACGTTGGGCCCTGTCAGGGTCAAAGCATCTAAAACACACTGTATCACAGAGAGACCACCGAGGTGAGAATTGAATCTCTGCAGCACGGTATGTCACCGAGGCAATCATATACACACGCACACAGTATGCGACCAAGCAATCACGCTGTCACACACAGGGTCATAAGGTGCATCTCTCACCTGATCATATTCCTAGAGAGAGAGAGTGAGAGAGAGAGAGAGAGAGAGAGAGAGAACCACAGACCGACAGACAGAGCAGAAGAAAGTGCCCTCTGAGTAACCCTCACCTGCCTTCCCCTATGCAATTAGCAACCTTATCTTCATTAATGAATCAATATGTGAATAATGCAGCCCGGGTCTATTTGTCTGGAAGGACACGCTACAAAGACATCAGTAGGATTATGACATCAATATTTATGAGCCCACAGCAGGTTGTGTGAGCGGTATTTGCATGACACTAAGCTGTGATGCGATAAGGTTTCACAGGGGCCCTATTGGATTCTGGTTCATGACCCATGCAGCAAAGTGAAGCTAGAGAATGTGTGCATAAAATGTGGCGTAGAAAGTTTTCCAAGGACTAATGAACAAAATTGTATCTGACCATGCCTTCAAGTCTGGTATAACAGGGAATGTAGAGAATTTCAGGATGTTATTGAGAAGGATTCTTGTTCGCAATGACATACTGCACCTTTGTAAATAAATACATAATATATGGATTCTATCTGATTTGATAACCCTCAACATACAGATTAAAATATTATTGTTATATATTATATTATATTTATCTAACAAATGTAACACAAACAAACACATTTCAAAGGCTAAAACCTGCATCCAGCCAACCCACCAAACTATGGACCACCTTAAGTGTCCTCTAGGCTCTAGTCTATTCTGGGCTCTATTTCATTATTCCTGTAGACCGAGGCCTTGGGAAAAGCCTACAGGTCAATAAGGCCTGCTCTGTAGATACTCTGGGCTGCTCTCATAGGTTATTAAAGAAGGTTCCACTGTGTAGGAGCAGTTGGTAGCAGACGGGTCGATGCTAGCCCCACCAGGCGCATAGCATTACCGCAGTGGGACTGGTGGGGGGAGGGGGGATGTCAAGGTTTTCACTTCATCAGACGGCGAAGGCAGGGTAACCAAACAACAGGGAGAAGGAGAGATGGACTGGAGGTGGAACTGAGATGACATATCATCAGCCAGGGGAGTTTGGGGGTTTCGCTTCGGAACACAAGATAAACTTCTGTTGGGTTTCTTTTAAGACGATAAATGCACAGATACACACACACACACACGCACACGCACACACACACACACACACATTGTGTACGCAGATGAACATGCTCTTGGGCAGACATGCGCTTATACACACGCACACACGCAGACACACACACACACGCACAACCAGCCTACCTTCTCGTAGAAGCGTAGCTCGTAGTCCAGGATGATTCCGTTGGGCTGTTCAGGCTGTGGCCATGACAATGTGAAGCTCTTCATGGTGGAGCTCACCTGGTGCATGATGGGTACGATGGAGGGGGCTGCAAACAGGAAACAGGAAGTGAGACTGAGATGAACAAAATTGCCTCTGCGCCTTGTAATAGCCTGAACGATGCAAGAAAGTAGCATTGAAAGCTACTAAAAACACAATGTAACACATTCAAAATTCGCAGACACAAGTCATGCCGGTAAGAATCACCAGTCAGAGCTGTCGTGGAGCAGCTAGCACATCTTTTAAAACATCCTCACTCTTCAAGGTCCCCATTTCTCTCACTCTGTGTCCGTCTCCAACACAACAAGTCAACAGTCTGAATGTGTCTGAATAAAATCACTACCTAATGAGGCACAAAGACCTAGAAACTGCCCATTGGAAGAAAACTCCATCCTATCTCTTTGTGATGCTTTCGGCCTGGGTGCACAGTGTGGGCCTATTCTCCTCTGCTCTCCCACTCTGCTCTTCCACTCTGCTCACCCACTCTGCTCTCTCTTCCATTCAGACACAGCACACCTGAGTGAGCCAAACATATGGGCTGTGAATTAACCCAACACCCCAGCAATTTCCAGCTCATTCCCTCGCTTTTGTCCTCCGCGCTATCATCATCGTTCCTCGTTCCTGTCTTCCTGGGCTGGCAAGGGGTGGGTGGAGGCGGAGACGGCGAGCGGCAAAGGCCAGCATTTAGCAGTGATTGACCGGGAATAATACATTACCCCCCCAGTATATGGGAAGGGAATCTCTTTTTACTCATCTTTTACAGTATCCATTCCAGAGATGTGGAAGTCTGGAAGATGGAGGCTCATGTATTATGACCCTAAGAAATACTGATAGAAACACACACAGATATGTCTACATGCACCTACTTTTGTTGAAAACCACCCACACTACTTTGCGCATTCTACCACCCACACTACTTTGCGCATTCTACCACCCACACTACTTTGCGCATTCTACCACCCACACTACTTTGCCCATTCTACCACCCACACTACTCCCCTGCCTCCCATACACATACTCACATGCAGACTTTCCTAAAACCCACCGGACTTCCAGACACTCACCGCCACCCCACCTGCCTCCCTCTATCGTTCCAGCCCACGCACTCTCATCCTATCCAGGCCTCACCTCGGTGTGGCTAAGCCTCCTCGCTCCTCTCTGGCTGCCTAACGCTCCAGTGCACAGAGCTCTGCTGGGCCGCATTATCAATTACCGGCCCTGGCAGCCCCAGAAGGCCCCAATGCTGCTGCTGCCTTCCCTGCCTTCTGAGCTTACAGTAGAAAGGGGGTAGCGGAGGGGAGTGTGTGTTCCAGAACAGACTAAGGTTGAGTCCAAAAGAGCTCCCTATTCCCTACATGCACTACTGTTGACCACGGCCCATAGGCTCTGGTAGAAAGTAGTACATTCTATAGGAAATAGTGTGCCATTTGAGACCCAGACTGTATCTAGCCAGACAGTTATATTAAGACCAGGCAGGCATTTGTGATTCTACATGGTTTCACATCACGTCTCAATGATTGCCTAAAAGTCCCAATTAAATAATAGTGGTACTTCTGCAAGTCATGGATAAAACATTTGCTAAGTCCTCGTTTCTAAAGGCCTGTGTGTGGGTGTGTGTTTGCGAACGCAGATGTGTGTTAGTGCCCTGTATGTAATGAGCCTGTGTTTCTATCAGTACTGCTGCGTCTGTACCTGGCTGGAGGTCAAGGGTCAGGCCCGCTGAAGCCATGCCGTCCCCACCGTTACCAGGGGACACCAGCACTGACAGTGATTGGTGGCTGTGCCCTGCACTTCTCTCGTCCCCCCATCACTCCCCCTTCCCTCTCTCCTCTGTTCCACTTTTATCTGGCCCAACTGGCTGTCCCCAGCTTTTAATGCAGCACTCGGCTTAGCATTAATCAATGTCAAGCCTCTCAGTGCTGCTAGCAAGAGAGAGAGAGAGAGAGAGGTTTTTTTATCTGCAAACTGCTACTCTAACACAAGACCATCACATTACACATCTTACGACTCTATACCTACACACTATAGCACAGAGCCATTACACATCTTACGACTCTATACCTACACACTATAGCACAGAGCCATTACACATCTTATGACTCTATACCTACACACTATAGCACAGAGCCATTACACATCTTACGACTCTATACCTACACACTATAGCACAGAGCCATTACACATCTTATGACTCTATACCTACACACTATAGCACAAAGCCATTACACATCTTATGACTCTATACCTACACACTATAGCACAGAGCCATTACACATCTTATGACTCTATACCTACACACTATAGCACAGAGCCATTACACATCTTACGACTCTATACCTACACACTATAGCACAGAGCCATTACACATCTTACGACTCTATACCTACACACTATAGCACAGAGCCATTACACATCTTACGACTCTATACCTACACACTATAGCACAGAGCCATTACACATCTTACGACTCTATACCTACACACTATAGCACAGAGCCATTACACATCTTACATCTTACTATAGCACAGAGCCATTACACACTCTATACCTACACACTATAGCACAGAGCCATTACACATCTTACAACTCTATACCTACACACTATAGCACAGAGCCATTACACATCTTATGACTCTATACCTACACACTATAGCACAGAGCCATTACACATCTTATGACTCTATACCTACACACTATAGCACAGAGCCATTACACATCTTATGACTCTATACCTACACACTATAGCACAGAGCCATTACACATCTTATGACTCTATACCTACACACTATAGCACAGAGCCATTACACATCTTACGACTCTATACCTACACACTATAGCACAGAGCCATTACACATCTTACGACTCTATACCTACACACTATAGCACAGAGCCATTACACATCTTATGACTCTATACCTACACACTATAGCACAGAGCCGTTACACATCTTTTACAAAAGGGAACGAAAGCTCATTCATTTTCACCAAACCCTCAGAACATAACTTGAATAGTTTTGGGTGACCTCTTCCCATTCTCCCTCTGCATCAACTCCCTCATTGTGATTTTCCCGGGATAAGCTTAATACATTTCACATTCCGCGATCCAAATTCCACAGGGCTTTCATCCCTCAATTCCCAGCTGGACACTCCTGATGTGCTTGACTGATTCCCAGTTTGACGATTGGTTGGAAAAGTCCTGATAGGCCGATTTCATCACATAGAACAATCTAATTCCGGGTTTTTCCGTTAAGACTTAGACAGCACCACAGCTCCAGGCTCTCACAGTCTCTCGCTCTCCCTCTCTCACCCTCCTAGGCATGCTGGTTAACCACTGCCTCCCCATTAGCAATAGCTCAAAGGGGCTGCTCTGTCGTGACTACATGGTAATGGACTCCTCTCACAGATCATAGGGATGTGGCAGTTCTGCTTTGCTCTGTGCTGTTCTGATCTGCTCTGATCTTTTCTGTTCTGTTCTGTTCTATTCTGCCCTGTCCCTTTCGGTGTTCTGTTTCTATGAGTTTCTTTCAGGGAACCAATCAACCATTTTTTTTAAATCACTCCAGTGCTGCCATTGGTGACATCACTGTTGAAATGTACTGTAGATGTGACTTCTTGGTGCCTTTTTGAAAGCGCCAAGTCCTAGAATTTCTAGAGTTACCTAGAGCATGGGATTGTCTTTAAGTGTGGTGGGTTTGCTTCGAACCTTCTCACAATCACATATTTTACTGTGGCCAGAGGAGAGATTTAGTGGCAAAGACTGAAAGTAACGAAGGAAGGCAACTAGTCATTTGGTTTACGCGATTCCTCTTTCTCTGTTGTACTTCAGACACTAGATGAAGACATTTTAAGGTTTGAGAAGTTCAGTAGCATTCAGAGCCATTCTCCTCCGATTGCCTGCAGCTAGCTGCCGGTTTCTGATTTCAAGGGACAAGCTACAACATTTATGATAAACGGGCATTAAATGAAGCAGAATGACAACCTGAGCCAGCACTCAAGAGGATGATGAAATGGTTGGACAACCAGCTCCTCTCTGCCCTCTTATAGTCAGTCAAGTTCTGTGAATTGAGGCAGTGAGAAAAGCAACAACCCATGTAAAAAATAATTAAGAAAGTAGACAGACAGACAGAAAGAAAGAAAGAAATAAAGAAAGAAAGAAAGAAAGAAAGAAAGAAAGAGAAAGAAAGAAAGAAAGAAAGAAAGAAAGGAATGAAAGAAAGAAAGAAAGAAAGAAAGAGAAAGAAAGAAAGAAAGAAAGAAAGAAAGAAAGAAAGAGAAAGAAAGAAAGAAAGAAAGAAAGAAAGAAAGAAAGAATGAAAGAAAGAAAGAAAGAAAGAAAGAGAAAGAAAGAAAGAAAGAAAGAAAGAAAGAAAGAAAGAAAGGCTGGATGGATGGATGGATGGATGGATGGATGGATGGATGGATGGATGGATGGATGGATGGATGGATGGACGGACGCACGGACAGATGGACAGATGGACGGATGGACGGATGGACGGATGGATGGAATAACCAATGGACGTACTAATAATTGAATGAAGAAATGAATGAAGAATCTATTCAATACATACAAGGGATAATGCATTTTCATTTGTATTTTTTACAGTAACCTATGATTGTGTCTTCATCTGTTCCTACTCTAAACCAACCCATGTACACCAACAACACATGGAAATAATTAAGGCATTCAAAGCTCGTAAACACAAAACATAATGAGTAGGGATCCAAACATGCCTCACATCCCTCTGGTTTTAGTAATGTCAAAGGCTCAAATCCCTTTGGTATGTTTTGGTTGTTTGGATTTGGCTTCGACTACTTCCATCTCTTTGTATCTAGAATCCCTCTGAGCCACAGACTGTTTTCATGAAGTTGGGGTTTCGCCGGTTTCCACATGACCAAAGAAGGCTGCAAGATGGAATAGATGGAGATGTTTGGATTTTGGGAGTATTTCTAAAAACAGTTGCAGAGGAGTAGAATGGAATGGGAGGAGGAGTGTTAAGACAAGAGGGATTCTCAGGTTGGTGACTGGTTTGGCAGTTGGCACAGAATCTAGAGGTACGTTCAACGAGGGAAATAGCTTGCGAACTTTGGCTCACATGAGCTAACACATTAATCATTTGTGTGTTAGCCGCTACCGTTCACTAACACTAGCTGAAAGTCTGAGAACATAAGTGTCTGTTTCAGATTTAAACTGCGGCTAAAATAATCAATTGGCCATGTCGACATTCTACTATATTTAGTAGGAAGTCATTTTCATTTGGAATATTATCGCTAAAAAGAGACAGTAACCCTTACAAAAACAAAATGTTTGATGTTGCACCGTAACATTTTGGAATGTTCATTCAAATCGTTCAACTGAAATTCTTACTCTGGCAACATGCTCGCCGCAAACAAAAGCCTTGTTGAACTTGCCTCAGGTCACAGAGTTGTGTAAGTCAGGAGAAAAAGAGAGGCAGTGAAAAGCAGTGAAAGAGGGAAGAAAAGTCCCTCTCTGAGAGGTGTCATTCAGCTGTTCATGGGTTAAGTGTCCTGGATGGAGGGATGGAGGGTGGGCGGGAGAGAAAGATGCTGTTGAGGACATTGTGTTACCTCATTTCCTACATTTTCTGGAGGTTTTTAAACATGGTCTGGTTCTTGACTGTAATGACCCTAGTATGCATTAACCTACCTTAATGGACGTTTAACATTTACCACACAACCCTCAGGTCTGCACACGGTGTGCTCCTAAGTGAATTAAAGCAGAATGTTCCCAAAAAAGACATCACATGGGAGATGGCAGCTTTTGACTATACAGAGATCAAGATGACCAAACCAGGGCTGTAGAGAGAGGCTAGTAAATAACCTGAGAAGTGTGTGTGTGTGTCCAGTTTAGTGCAGGCTGTGAATCAGAGTATTGATCAGACTTTCATCCCAGACACACACAGGGACCTAGGACAGTTTAATGACCTCTGCACTGATTCACACAGGAATCATCTCTGCATCTCACGGACTGTCCTCCTCTCCTCTACCAATTGCTCCCCCTATATCCTTCTTTCGTCTAACTCTCTCTCTCTGTCTCTCTTCGACACATCTCTTCTCCAACTCTCTAACACTTACGTTGCCCCACTCGCTCTCGTCTTCCGCCCTACCGCTCCTCAATTTCTCTGTCAATCTTCCAATCTTCCGTATAAAATACAAGTTTCAAGTTTTAATGTCACATGCACAAGTACAGTGAAATGCGTTTCTTGCCAACTCAAAACCCAACAATTCCATAATCAATAACAATGCAACACTAGAAAAACACACACGAGAAATAAGAAGAAATATGAAGAACACAGTAAGTAAGCATACTATATACAGGGTCAGTTTAAAATAGCATATTTACAATGTGCAGAGATACTGGAGTGACAGAGGTACAGTAGATACAGTATGTACAGGAGTAAGGTGACTAGGCCACGGGATACAAAATAAACAGAGTAGCAGCACCTTGTATGTGAGTGGGTGTGCGTGTGTGCAGAGTCAGTATATATGTACAGTAGCAGTCAAATGTTGGGACACACCTCTCTCTCTATTTTGACTATTTTCTACATTGTCAAATAATAGTGAAGACATCAACACTTTGAAATAACAGTAACCAAAAAGTGTTAAAGAATTTGAGATTCTCCAAAGTAGCCACCCTTTGATGACAGCTTTGCGCACTCTTGGCATTCTCCCAAACAGCTTCATGAGGTAGTCACCTGGAATGCATTTCAATTAACAGGTGTGCCTTGTTAAAATTTCATTTGTGGAATTTCTTTCCTTCTAAATGCATTTGAGCCAAACAGTTGTGTTGTGACAAGGTAGGGGTGGAAAACAGAAGATAGCCATATTTGGTAAAAGACCAATTCCATTTATGTCAGGAACAGCTCAAATAAGCAAAGAGAAATGACAGTCCATCATTACTTTAAGACATGTAGGTCAGTCAATCTGGAAAATTTCAAGAACTTTGAACGTTTCTTCAAGTGCAGTCGCTAAAACCATCAAGCACTATGATGAAACTGGCTCTCATGAGGACCGTCACAGGAAAGGAAGACCCAGAGTTACCTCTGCTGCAGAGGATAAGTTCAATAGAGTTAACTGCACCTCAGATTGCAGCCCAAATAAATGCTTCACAGAGTTCAAGTAACAGACACATCTCAACGTCAACTGTTCAGCAGAGACTGCGTGAATCAGGCATTCATGGACGAATTGCTGCAAAGAAACCACTACTAAAGGACACCAATAATAAGAAGAGACTTGCTTGGGCCAAGAAAAACGATCAATGGACATTAGACCAGTGGAAATCTGTCCTTTGGTCTGATGAGTCCAAATTTGAGATGTTTGGTTTCAACTGATGTGTCTTTGTGAGACGCAGAGAAGGTGAACAGATGATCTCTGCATGTGTGGTTCCCACCGTGAAGCATGGAGGAGGAGGTGTGATGGTGTGGGGGTGTTTTGCTGGTGACACTGTCTGTGATTTATTTAGAATTCAAGGCACACTTAACAAGCATGGCTACCACAGCATTCTGCAGCGATACGCCATCCTATCTGGTTTGCGCTTAGTGGGACTATAATTTGTTTTTCCACCCGACAATGACCCAAAACACACCTCCTGGCTGTGTAAGGGCTATTTGACCAAGAAGGAGAGTAATGGAGTGCTGCATCAGATGACCTGGCCACCACAATCACCCGACCTTAAGCCAATTGAGATGGTTTGGGATGAGTTGGACCGCAGAGTGAAGGAAAAGCAGGCAACAAGTGCTCAGCATATGTGGGAACTCCTTCAAGACTGTTGGAAAAGCAAGGTGAAGCTGGTTGAGAGAATGCCGAAAAAGGATGTCTTTACTGTTATTCTACAATGTAGAAAATAGTGAAAAATAAAGAAAAACCCTTGAATGAGTAGGTGTGTCCAAACATTTGACTGGTACTGTATGTGCATATTATGTGTGAGTGAGCAGATAGTGTGTGTATGAGTATGTAGGGCCCTGTGAGTGTGCATAGAGACAAAAATAAAAAATAAAACGGTCAATGAGGATACAAGGTTAACTCAGATAGTACTATTTTGTTGCTTGGGTATAGAAGCTGTTGAAGAGACTGTTGGTGCCAGACTTGATGCACTGGTATCGTTTGCCATGTGGAAGCAGAGAGAATATTCTTTGGCTTGGGTGGTTGGAGTCTCTCACGATTTTCTGGGCCTTCCTACCACACCTCCTGATATACAGTAGATGGTGCTATTGACATACCAGGCAGTGATGCAGCCTGTCAAAATGCTCTCAATGGCACAGCTGTAGAACGTTTTGAGGATTTGAGGGCCTACAAACTTTTTCAACCTCCTGAGGGAGAAGATGTGCTGTTTGGACCATTTTTGTTCTTTAGTGATTTGGACACCAAGGAACTTGAAGCTCTCGACCTGGTCCACAGAGTCCCTGTCGATGTGGATGGGGGAGTGCTCGCAGGTTGAGAGCTTCAAGTTACATGGTGTCCCCCTGTTTCCTGTAGTCCACGATCAGCTCTGTGGTCTTACTGACGTTGAGGGAGAGGTTGTTGTTCTGGCACCACACTGCCAGGTTACTGACCTCCTCCCTTTAAGCTAACTCATCAGTGCCGGTAATCAGGCCTACCATGATGTGTCGTCAGTAAACTTGATGATGGTGTTGGAGTCGTGCATGGCCATGCAGTCATGGGTGAACAGGGAGTAGAGGAGGGTACTAAGCACACACCCCTGTGGGGCCCCTGTGTTGAGGGTCTGTGTGGAGAAGTTGATGTTACCTACCCTCACCACCTGGGGTTGGCCCATCAGGAAGTCCAGGATCCAGTTGCAGAGGGAGGTGTACAGACCCAGTCCGAAGCTTGGTGACGAGGTTGGAGTGGACAATGGTGTTGAACGCTAAGCTGTAGTCAATGAACAGCATTCTCACATAGGTATTCCTCTTATCTAGGTAGATGAGGGCAGTGTGCAGAGCAATTGAGATTGCTTCATCTATGGATCTGTTGGGGCGGTATGCAAATTGAATATGCCTGACAGCATGCTCTGAGAACGCGCCCTGGAATACCGTTGGGCCCCGCGGCCTTGCAGGTGTTGACCTGATTAAATACTTTTTTCATGTCGGCCTCTGAGAGTGAGATCACCAAATAATCCAGGTCAGTGACGGCCCTCACACCTGGCACCATTTTGTTGTTGTCTAAACGTGCATTAAATGCATTTAAGTTTGTCTGGTGGAGAGGCATCGTTAGGCAGATCACGGTTGGGTCTTCCTTTGTAATGGACTGTAACCTCTGCCACATACGGCAGGCGTCAGAGTCTGTGTAGTATGATTCCACCTTATTCCTATAATGTCCTATTGCTCATTTGATGACTCTGCGGATGTCATAGCAGGACTTATTGCTGTCCTCGGCCGTAGCCTCAGGGTTGTCTACGATAGCTCTGTGTGCGGTAGCCCTGTCCTTTAGTTTAGCTCCAACCTTGGTGTTAATCCAGGGATTTTGATTGGGGAAGCAGCGAACCCTCACCCTGGAGACAACATCGTCAATATTATCGGCGGAGTCTCAAAACATATTCCAATCAGTGCTGGAAAAGCAGTCATGTAGCATAATATTTGATAATGAGTTTCTGCTTGTAAACAGAAAGAAATAATACGGAGTCGTAATCCGATTTACCGAATGGCGGACGAGGGAGATGGCCTTGTATGCTTGCTTATGGGTAGAATAACAATGGTGTAGGACTTTGTTGTCCCAGGTGGCGTTGGAGACGTGTTGATGGAAGTTGGGCATCATGTCCTAGTGACGCGGAATTAAAATCGCCGGCGACCAGAAAAGCAGCCTCTGGATGTAGTTTTTCCTGCTTGTTTATAGCCTTGTACAGTTCGTTAAGTGCCAGATTGTTATTTTTATTACCCTGACATGGAATGTATAGTCACGATAACAGTCACGATAACACGATAACAGCTGAAAACTCCACCGGGAGGTAGAAGGGTCTGCATTTGACCATCAGGTATTCCAAGACGGTGAGAACAGTGGGTTGACACTTCCACAGCGCTGGAGTTGGTGTAGAGGTCAACCCCTCCCCCCTCGATTTCCAGACTCCAATGTCCTGTCCGCCCGGTGAATGGAGAATCATTCAAGTTGGATAGTCATGGGGGGTATCTTGTCCGAGAGCCATGCTTCAGAAAAGCAAAGGATATTGCAGTTTTGAGAGCCCAATGAGAACTTTGAGAGTCCAATGAGAACTTTGAGTGGATTAACAGATTTCCAACACCTTTGTGTCCTTTTGAACTGTTTTTGGCATTCAGCCCAGTTTTCACATGGTAAGTGTGGCTAAGAATGACTTTCCCCAGACTCCCACTCTCAGACTGCCTTAACAAAGTTTTCTCCCCAAATTATCCTCAGATCCTTCGATCCATCTCATCACCGAAAGGTCATATCCACATCCATATGCTTCTTGCCTGTTATGAAACCCCTCAAGTCAGAAGCAGCAGCGCCGCAATTACCTAGCCACAAAGAGTCCCCTAGGGCTGGGCATGGGCAGAGCCTATTACAGCCAGTCACCTTTTTACCCAGAGCTGGGATCACACAATGCTTCCCAACATCTATCTGTCATGTAGGGCATATTTAGCCATTCAAACATGGGACAGTCAGAAGCCATTAGTCTACCCTAATAATCAGAGCTATTTACCTCGTAATTTCCCTTTTCTTCACTGTCAGCCACCACGACTTAAAGGACCATGAGCCAGAGGGAGAGAGTGTTCCCTTCTTCACTCTCTGATGTTATTTTCTTGGAGGTTGTTGCGATTAAACACTGGAGTTTTGATTCCAGAAACGGGGAATGGGGAGGTTGTATAGTTTGAGAATGTTTAGTAGGTAAAAAAATATATACATATACAGTGCATTCGGAAAGTATTCAGAACCCTTGACTTTTTCCACATTTTGTTACGTTACAGTCTTATTCTAACATTTATTTTTATTTTTAAATTCTCCCCTCATCAATCTACACACAATGCCCTATACTGACAAAGGTAAAAACAGGTTCTCAGACATTTTTGAAAATGTATTAAAAAAAAATGAAATATCACATTTCCATAAGTATTCAGACCATTTACTCAGTACTTTGTTGAAGCACCTTTGACAGCGATTACAGACTTGAGTCTATTTGGGTATGATGCTACAAGCTTGGCACACCTGTATTTGGAGAGTTTCTCCCATTCTTCTCTGCAGATCCTCTTTCCCCCGATCTTGAATAGTCTCCCAGTCCCTGCCGCTGAACAAAAATCCCCACAGCATGATGCTGCCACCACCATGCTTCACCGTAGGGATGGTGCCAGGTTTCCTCCAGACGTGACGCTTGGCATTCAGGCCAAAGAGTTCAATCTTGGTTTCATCAGACCAGAGATGATGACCATTATTTTCATGGTCAGAGACCTTTAGGTGCCTTTTTGCTGTCGTGTGCCTTTTACTGATAAGTGGCTTCCATCTGGCCACTCTACCATAAAGGTCTGATTTGTGGAGTGCTGTAGAGATGCATGTCTTTCTGGAAGGTTTCCCCACCTCCACAAATGAACTCTGGACCTCTGTCAGAGTGACCACCGGGTTCTTGGTCACCTCTCTGACCAAAGCACTGTTCCCCCGATTGTTCAGTTTGGCCGGGCGGTTTGGCTGGAATCTTGGTGGTTCCAAACTTCTTCCATTTAAGAATGATGGAGGCCACTGTGTTCTTGGGGACCTTCAATGCTGCAGGCATGTTTTGTACCCTTACCCAGATCTGTGCCTCGACACAATCCAGTCTCGGAGCTCTACGGATAATTCCTTCAACCTCATGGCTTGGTTTTTGCTCTGACATGTACTGTTAACCATGGGACCTCATATAATGGGACCTGATATAGACAGGTGTGTGCCTTTCCAAATCATGTCCAATCAATTGAATTTACCAGAGGTGGACTCCAATCAAGTTGTAGAAACATCTCAAGGATGATCAAAGGGGTGGCAGCGTAGCCTAGTGGTTAGAGCATTGGACTAGTAACCGAAAGTTTGCAAGATTGAATCCCCGAGCTGACAAGGTACAAATCTGTCGTTCTGCCCCTGAACAAGGCATTTAACCCACTGTTCCTAGGTGAAAATACGAATTTGTTCTTAACTGACTTGCCTAGTTATATAAAGATAAAAAATAAAATAAAAATACCACAGGATGAACCTGAGCTCGAGTCTCCTAGCAAAGGGTATGAATACTTATGTAAATAGGTATTTCAGTTTTTTATTTGCAAAAATGTCTAAAAAGCTGTTTTCATTTTGTCATTATGGAATATTGTGTGTAGATTGATTACGATTTTTCTTAGGGCTAGGAGGCCCTATCCTGAATTTCCGCCTGACTGACATGCCCATAGTAACATGCCTTTTACTCAGGCCCAGAAGCCAGGATATGCATATAATAGCATTTGGATAGAAAACACTCTGAAGTTTCTAAAACTGTTAAAATAATGTCTGAGACTATAGCAGAATTGATATGGATGGCGAAAATCGGAAGAAAATCCAGACAAGAATGTTGTTTTTTCAGCTCCCAGGCTCTTATTATGGAAACCAATTGGAAACCCATATGTCCGTCACCCAAATTGCAATTCCTATGTCAACAGTCTTTATTCAAGGTTTCAGGCTTCTCTTTTGAAAAACAAACAAGTATTTGGAGTTTTTGTTGGGAGAGCACCTGGACCAAATCAGTCTTTCGGCATGCGAGGGAGGAGGCGTGCGCATATGAATTTTCCTTTCCTATTGAACATAGTACTTTCCATGTGAAATATTATTGTTTATTTACATTTACGACTACCGGAGGATTACATAGAAACGTCGTTTGACTTGTTTGGACGAAGTTTACTAGTAGCTTTTTGGACTCCTTTGTCTGCATGTTGAACGAGTGGATTACTGAAATCCATGGCGCCAACTAAACTGACTTTTTGGGATATAAAGAAGGATTTTATTGAACAAATCAACCATTCATGTTGTAGCTGGGACCCTTTGGATTGCAAACAGAGGAAGATATTCAAAGCTAAGTGATTTATTTAATCTCTATTTGTGATTTTGAGAAGCCTGGGCTGGTTGAAAAATATGTTGATGTGGGGTGCTGTCCTCAGATAATCGCATGGTATGCTTTCGCCATAAGGCCTTTTTGAAATCTGACAACGCAGTTGGATTAACAAGAATTTAAACTTTTAAATGATATAAGACACTTGTATGTTCATGAATGTTTAATATTATGAGTATTTATTTGAATTGTGCGCCCTCCAATTTCACCGGATGTTGTCGGCTTCTATCCCACTAGCGGGACACCTAGCCCAAAGAGGGTTATTAATCCATTTTAGAATAAGGCTGTACCGTAACAATATGTGCAAAAAGGCAAGGGGTCTGAATACTTTCCGAATGTACAGTATCTAAAAAAAAAAGCAAATTCACCCATGCTCAGCAAAATCCACAAACTGGAAGCTTCACAACTTTTACATTTCCATAGCGCCATAGCTCTGCTTTCAACCATGTTGTTATGGTGGAGTAACAAGTACCAGAAATATCCAATGTTTTTAACACAGAAAATCCCAGAAAAGATGCTGTAAACAATCAAATCTGTAATAGGGTACACACACACGAAATGACAACTCAAAAACCAAATACACAACAGCACTCAATACACAAATACACTCCACATATTTGGCAGACACTCTCGAGGTCTCTCTTATAACAGCAACCACAGGAAAAATGAAACGAGTCTCATTTAAATTTTCCACTTGGTCAATACTTTGTGCTCTAGGTCCCTTGATAAGTGTCACAATGAACACCGTGGAACTCCACGGGAGCATGAAGAACACTGTAGGAAAAGGACCAGCCAGACAAAATATCCCAAAGCTGTCATTTCCAGTGGCTGAATTCACATTCCATCACAAGGCCAGAGAAATAGAAGGGAAGGAGGGAGGAGAAATGACGAATAGGAGAGAGAGAAAAATAGACAAATTGCAAGGGAGTTGGAGAGAGCGAGAGACTCAAGAGCCTTTGAGAGCAAGAGCCTTCCAAACATGAGAAAAGGAGAGAAAGAGGGTAAGGAGAAAGATGAGGAGGCGGCCGTCCAACTCTCTGGCTTGGTTCACGCTGCCCTAATCCTGGGCTAATGTCTTGGACAGAAGAGTTGTCTGCTTGGTCATTATGTAGTACTAAACACCCAAACCCTTCTTGTCTCACTGCCTGTTCTGTAACAGCTACGGCACTGCTGCCAAGACGGCAAACAGCAGAGAAACTGGCCTGTAATTCACAAAGAATCACAGAGAATAAGATCAGTTTCGTCTTTTAAATCATAACGAATAAGAGGAGGGACTTGATTCGTGATCACACTTCTACTCTCTGTGATGCTTTGTGAATACTGGCCCTGTTCAGCCCTATAAAAACAACCTCCAGCTATTTCGCCCAGGATTGTATTTGGTCCCTTTCAGGGACATGTTCAATACAGCATGTTTTAGCCTGTGGCTTTATAGACTGTTCTCAGTCTGTCGTGAAGGGAGAGGCCGAGTCAAGTCGAGTTATTCGAAAAGAAAACCGGAGAGATAACCAGCAAAGATATGCTGTCTCAACCTTCAGAATATCAAGTAGAAAGGACGGTATGTAAAAATCGTATTTGCTGTTTGTCGTGGATAGATTCATTTACTTTAGGCTTTTGACTGAAGCTTAAGAAGCAAACATTTCTGTAAAGTTGTCTTGGAGCAAAATGCAAACCAGCATTTTCTTTTTTTTTTTTAAGTTTCAAAGGGTTTGATGTGTAAATAAAACTGGGGAACTACAAAGGGTGCAGAAATAGGGCAAAGGGAGGGATGTGTAAATAAAACTGGGGATCTACAAAGGGTGCAGAAATAGGGCAAAGGGAGGGATGTGCTGGTCTCACCACAGATTCTAACACGCCATATCTTGGGTTGGGGTTTTGAACTTCACTATGTTCAATGGGGAAATCCCCCCCATCCCTCAACACACTCAATTATATAGCAGGCCTCTGCTTTCATATGAGAAAAGAGGGCGATAATACAATAGAAGAGAGACCGTTTCAATATTTCACTTTGTGAGTTCTCGTACAGCTGCCACCCCCTCACTAATTCACGGTTTAGCACAATGACCTCTCTCCTGCTCACATTGTGAAAGAAGAAGCAACAGGCCAGGAGTCAGAAATGCAGAGATTATGTTGTGTTTGAGCAATGTGGGATGAATTATGATATCAACAATCAATGAAACGCTATACAAAATTGTTTCTTTGTACTGTACACTAGAAAGGAGACGCAGCTACAGCAAACTACGGCAACAATGTACATGAACACAGATGACGATAATGATGATGATGCCGACCATCCCCTCTCAGTGAGACTACACATCACACACAGAGAACCCCTCAATCCCCCCAAACACACACACACACTATTCTCTTACCAGCCTGGTTGGTGGTGATGTCTATAGACACGTGCTGGGCAGGGTAGGGGCTCTTATTGGTCACCCCGTTGACGGCCTGTATCTCGAAGCTGTAGAGCGTGTGGGCCCACAGGTTACTGATGAACACTCTGGTTTCCGTCAGGCCCAGCTGCCGCGGAACAAACTCCACGTTGTCGTCACAGTGTGAACAGGTACGGCGGTCCGCCCGGCACTTCTTACAAACAATGTTGTAGACCACGTCCTCACGACCGCCTGTCTCCCTAGGCGAGTGCCACTCCAGGATCACTGAGGTCTCGTTCACAACGGATATCACGTTCCGCGGGCCCGAGGGAACGCCTACAAACAGACACAGAGAGGAACCTTTATTTAACCAGGTTTTCCCATTGACATCTCAGTGAATCTCTTGCCAACAGGCCAAACACAATGAGAAGGATTGCATTCTATTCAACCTTTATTTGTGAATTTGTCAGAATACTTGTTAGACATTAGTGCACTGTCGGAACTAGAAGCACACGCATTTCCCTACACTCGCATTAACATCTGCTAACCATGTGTATGACCAATACCATTTGATTTGATTTGATTATTTAACCAGGAGATCCCATTGAGATCTCAAAGAATCACATTTTCCAGAGAGACCTAGCTAAGAACGTAGCTTTAATGTAAACCATAGTAAGCTAACACAAATCCTGGACCCCTCATAGGATAGGCAAGGTAATAACCTTTTCACACTGCTAAGCCACACAGAACTGACCCAAGCTGAGCTGCACTTGGTTGGCCTGGTTACGCATCCACCATCATTTCTGGAACCATGCTGGAAAGGGCAATACGAATGGAAAACATCAGAGCCAGCACAGTACAGGTCAGCACTATAGTGGGAATTAGGCACACTTGTTTTTCAACATTATTGTGTATTTTTTGCCAAGGAGAGGGAAATGGGTCATACTCCATATCCATCTAGAGGACAGGAAAGACTTAGATAAACTGGGATTAGTGGAATGTTTTTATGAGTCCGGCTCTGTTGATGGAAGAGTTTTCACCACTTAAAGATTGTTTCTGGACATGTCAGTGATGAGAGAGCAGCTACTCTATATGCTAATTATAGTCCATCACCACAGCGAATGCGCTATCGCCAAAGGAGAGGGAGGCGTGCAGGACTGTAGCTACCAGCTATCCTGTACTAATCCGCAAGCTCGCAGTTAGACTAGGGGTTGAGGACTTTTATAAATCAAGGTGAATCCAGGACTATCTAGTCTTTTCACATACGGTATTAATCTTTTCACGGGTGAGTTCCAAATATCTCTATCGGTCGTCCCAGCGTGGGTTTTTTCATGCACTCGCTGTTCCAAAATGTGATCGTTAAGCAACTTCAGCAACAGGACAGTTAACCCGGACTGACTTCAAACCAAGGCACGCTGCCTGCTAATTATCTATAGGCTATGTTTAACGTGTCAATTTAAAACTATTTTCTAACAACTGTTGGAATTGAGGTGTGTTCCACCTCCTTAACAATTCATATAAGAAGTAGACCATTTCACTGTTGTGGACAAATTATTTTTGAGTCTTTACTGAGCCGGACAAACGTCTCTCTTCAACTAGAGCCCAAGCACTTCACCGGTGTTTCCCCAGATCAAGTATGAACAGGAACAGAACAGGTTGTGCACAAACTTTTTCCCCCGGCACATTTTCTGACTGGTGCCTGCATTGCCTTCATTGTTGTTTTCCTTACAAATTGGACTTTGGACATGTGTGCCTTCCTATCAAAGTGTCTTAGTTTCTATATATTGTGTTGACGTTTCTACTGTAGCACACCGTATGTATGGATCATTATGTATTTACTGTTTTATTCACGTTTTCAAGTGCTGGTGACAATTCATGCATTCTGATTCTTGCAGAGATT
Source organism: Oncorhynchus tshawytscha (assembly GCF_018296145.1). Lineage (NCBI taxonomy): Eukaryota > Metazoa > Chordata > Actinopteri > Salmoniformes > Salmonidae > Oncorhynchus > Oncorhynchus tshawytscha. The sequence continues at coordinate 51,009,443 of NC_056438.1, read as the reverse complement.
GTAATGGTCACATACGATGTGTGTAAAATACTTTTTGGATGGTTGTACTGATTATGATGAGCTAATGCTAAGCTATTTGCATATTATTTGTGGCTCCATGTTTGTTGACAACATACAGTGCATTCTGGTTGTCATGGAAGCATCTGTCAGACCAAAGATGTTATAACAAGCGATAGTTCACTCGACTGACTTATGGTGCTTTCTAGACAACTGTGAACTCTGAAAAATACTAAGTCAAATCATGACATCAGTGATGATCAGCTCGGAAAGTTGGAGCTCTAGAAATGGATGACCGTTCAAAATGATTTTTCCCAGTCAGAGCTTGTTTTTTCAGAGTTCCCAGTTGTCTTGAACACATTGAAGTCTGAGATTTCCCAGTACCCTGTTGTTTTGAACTCGGCATCACATTGTAACCCCTTTTAGGGGTTTTATTTTTACTTAGTGTATAAACTTCTCCTGTGTTTGCCCCCCATTTATTGAAAAATCCCCCATTATAATAATATTTCCTGCATCATATCCCCCCATGATACCTTCCCCCATTTCTACCCCCATGGACTTGAAAACCCCCACAAATAAAAGGAATCCCCCCACAAAACCCCCTAAAATGGTTTCCTCCCTGTTTAGCTTTCTCGCTACGGTTAGGCTAGGCAATAGGCTTGTATTTGGTGTGATGATCTGTGAAGTGATTTTATTTGCTTGGTAAATGACTTGTCAAGTCATGTGCTCCGGTTCTTGTATACACTGTAACAAGTACATCAAAGATTTGTAATATGCTGAAAAGTGGCTAAACTAAGTCCAAATTTTTCAGGCAATGGGCACAGCCATCTTTGACTTTGACTTTGTTTATTTACGTCTTATAGTGAATGACATTCTGGGATTAGGGAGTTTTCGCCAAGTCAAACATAAAGAAACATGGCTGCCATCATAAAGAATTTAGCAGCTGTTAGCTTAGCTGACATGCATTTATTTTCTAAACAACATTACATTGGTCTCTTGTGCTCACCAGAGATGTGGTACATTGTAAACTAGTCTAGCTGTTAAGTTGCTAACTTATGAATTGTTTTGTCAGCGCAAAAACGGTTATTTAGACTGGTTTATGGAATGAGTTTATCTGTGGATGTGTTCCGTGTTAAGTTCCGAATGATACAGTTCGCATTTATCTTTTACAATAAAAGGTGAAATTGAGGAACATAAGTTGTGAAGACCTTTATTTCCCATCAGTACAAAACATTGTTTAGACGCTTTTCAGACAACAATGCTGTTTAGACACATTTATGCATCATACATTCTGTTGCTACTGTTCCAATCACATACTTGAGATCGTACGCTGCAGGGACCACTCGACAATGATCGCAAATATGTGATCATCCGCGTCAAGGGGTTAAAGTTATTCAATGTGACTTATTCAAGCACATGGTCTACACAAAAAGTTGTGAGAAAATGTATTGCCCGAATAGATCTGGGTTAAAAAATAAAGGATACAATTCAAGGAAGCCGTATAAGCGTAGTATGAGTTTCCCATTACAGAGAGGTTGAGGGAAGGCAGTTGAAAATAAAGGAAACAAGAGAAGGAAGCTGTATTAGCGTATTAGGACACAGCCCTTAGTTTCCCATCATGGAGGGTGAGGGCAGGCAGTTGAAAATAAAGGAAACAAGAGAAGGAAGCTGTATTAGTGTATTAGGACACAACCCTTAGTTTCCCATCGCCGAGGGGTGAGGGCAGGCAGTTGCTTCTGTCAACACAGCCACAATAAATCATTGTTCCTGCAAAGCCACGTGGGATAGCACTGGGGCGCTTGGACAAAGCAGCGGAACACACAGAGGTGACGGAATGGCAGTGTTTCCGCGGCGACCTCGGCTTTGCGCCACGGTGACGACTAAGGGGTCAGTGACAGGGAGGACGTGACCTCCACAGTGTGGTTATTATGGCCTACCACAAAGAGGACGGAAAGAGGATGGAACCCATCACCTCTCGATAGCCCACAGTTTTACCCAAAGCCACTTACATTTAACATATATATTTTTAGAATGTATTTTGTATTTTTGAAAGAACCTCTATTTAACTGGGCAAGTCAGCCATAATTAGGATGTTTCCCATGCAAAAAACTGACCAACAAGCACCATTGGCGCTATCAGGTGTGCGTACGAGAGCTAGAGAGAGATTATTTGTTATTGTTTGTTTCACGTTTGCATATTATCTACCTCACTTGCTCTGGCAATGTTACCATATGTTTCCCATGCCAATAAAGCCCCACGAATCAAATTGAATTCAGCGAGATAAGGAACGAGGCAGGAGCCTAAGAGAATGAGAGAGATGTGAACGAGAGGAGAGAGTGTGTGTTTGCAGAAATAGGGCAGAGACGGAGAGAACAGCTGCACTTACAATATGCCCCATGGGCATCACACACACACACAGAGGGCATACACTATACATGTGTATACATATAGTCCATATAATCAACATGACACACCTACTGCTGTGAGAACTGATATAAATGACCCTGTCTGTGTGTTATATGACAGTCAGACTACATAATACATGGCTTCTCATAAAACAAATACATATGACATGTAATCACACTGTCTGTTTGCATGTACATTATTCACATGCTTGTGTGTGGTCTGTTTTCATGTATGTATACAACAAAACAAAATGGCTGTGAGAGGAGAGGTGTGAGTTTGGCTCGGTGCATCTCGTCTCTGGGCTCCTGTTGGTAGCTGTATAGATTCCCCTATGCAGTGACGGATGGAGAAATCTGATGTGACTGCCACTTAACCGGTGATTTGCAGGCTATTATGGCTGCCCTTGGCTGTTTTAATTTGCCATGGGATTTAATTTGTCGAGTTCATTACTTACCGAGCTCCTACCCTGGCATTCATTTAGCCGCACTAGTCAGCCTTGATTGTTGCTTACATCTTACACGCCACAATTAGGACGACTGCGCAATCATCAAGCGTTTTGTTTACTCCTAGTGACGTGTTAGAATGATTGGAGTGTTTGTGACAGTTTGTGTGGGGTTGGGTGGGTCGGGTTAGGGTGTGTTTGTGTGTGTGTCTATGCATGCATGCATGAGTGTGTGTGTGTATGTATGTACACGTGCATGCCCAATAGTGTTACTGTCAAACTCATCCTCACCATTGGCAACTAACTGATGAGGCATAGAGAATGTAACAGGTGGATAGAGAGTAATGTCTACAGTCCACATATTGTTGGAGGATCAGAAAGGCCACGACCCTTGTTTGCCCCCTGGGCTGCCTGCTAATGTCAAGAGCACTTCAGCGCCCCAAATATAAACAGCCCACCACATTGTTTACCTAGCCTGGCACTCTAAGCCAATCTCAGTGCTTTGCTGGGTCTCCTTCACGCTGTTTGTCTTTTCAATGGGAAACAGCTCCTCAGGGACTCACTACAACTCCCTGTGTGGAGATATGGAGCACAGACTGACTAAGGAATTGGGGGAGGAGAAAAAGAAAGCTGGCTGCTTTGTTTCAGAGGGAGAACTAAACGGAATGGCTCACACGCACATACACCTTCATTCTCCAATTGAATTCTTCTACAGCACATGTCGCTCACAGGTGCTACACACCATCAATTTGGTCATGTCAGAAACATCTGCACTTGAGAAACCCATCATGTCAATCACGTCACATCAATGCTCAGCAGCAATAACATGCAGCAATAACATGAACGAATGTGTTGCGCAACCTGTTTCCCTCAGTCGGCTGAATGCATCGCTTAGTTCATAGAAACGTGGGCTACGTGAGTAACCGTCGACATCCGCTATTAGCGCCTGCGACAAACGGAGCGGTAGCAGCGGTTTCTAGCGTACCTTTGAGGAGAGAAAAAGACCCCCGACAGATTTGGCTCTAGCTTTTGAACAGTTGGAGCTATTAGCGACTACGACCACATTCCTGGTATGGCGGTGTGCCCAGCGAAGTAGTTTCAATGTTACGGACTCCCACTGCACCAGATAGAACCGGAAAAGTCTAACACCCAGGGGAGCTGGTCTGCTTGATCTACAAAAGCTCCAATATCAGTGCCGAACAAGGAGCACGGGATGTGAAAGAAATCGCTAGAGAAGACTGAATGCTTGTGTGTGCTGAGGTCTAAAGCACAGCACCAACTCTCTCACGGCAGACAGCAGTGCAGGCAGAGGGATTAGCCCAGGCCAGGCAATTACACTGGCTTAGCTCTGTTGACTAGTGCATTACTGGCAGAACCAGCAGCTTGCTTTCTCTACCACTGCAGAAGGAGAGGAGGAGAGGAGGAGGAAGAGGAGGGACGGTGAGAAAAAGGAAAGGAGACATGGAGAAGATGAGAGAGGGAGAGAATGACAATTGGAGGAAAGGAGAGAAAGGAGGTAAAAGGGCAAGGAGAAATGGGAGGAGAAGGAGCAAGATAGGAGAGAAGATGGCCCCAAAAAAATAACATGACAAGTCGAAACAGGAGAAAAGGCATGAGGGAGAGAAATTAGGAGGAGATGTGGTGAAAATGAGGACAGGAGAACAGGAGAAAGGTTGAAAAGGAGAGAAGAATTGCCTGAGAAAACATCTCTCTCAGCCTGTCCTTAGAGTGCAGAATGTTAGGAGGTTTATGGATTTGTGGCCTGAGGTCCAGACAGTGTGCGGCAGAGGTCAAGGAAGCATCTGGAAGCTTGGCCACAGTTATGAGTTGAGGTTCTCTTTCCATGAACTCAACCATGCTACTTAATTTCTCAATGTCCCTTCCTCTTCACACAGTGGAGCCACAGCACAGTTCTCCCTTACTCCCCTCCATCCCTGTATCTCACTTATCAGCAAGAGTTCCACTGGCCCACTCCCACCGACTCCCACCAATTAACGGCTAGGCCTGTCAGTCTGCCTCTCTCCCCCACACAGAGAGAGGCCTGTGGGTCCAGGAACTGGGGGAAGGCTGGGGAAAGCCTGAGGGTGGTGGAGAGAGGGGAGCGCTGTGCAGAGCGACCCCTTTCCAAAGGCCTCCAACAGTGGGTAGCATAGCCGAGGGGAATGGGCCTCGTGCTGGGAGACAGAGGGTTTGACGGCCTCCCTAGTGGAAGTGGAAAGGGGAGATGGAGGTTGTTAGAAGTGGAGCCCCGGCTTGGTGAGTCCCACGGGGGGTGAGGGGATGGTGAGAGAGGGCTCATTGCTACTTCATTTCTCCATTTCCGTCCCTCTTCACACAGTGAAGCCACAGCCCACTTCTCCGCCTCTCCCCTCCATCTCTATAGGTGTTTCTCAATATGCATACTACGGTGCTCCACACACTCCTGTTCCAAGTTCCTTCTTTGATGACGTTCTCTTGAGTACGTTGTTTTGAGAACCAGAGGTTGGAGAACACATACAAATGTACATGTGCACACTCCTGTGCTACTGCATTACCTTTGACCAATAGAGACCAAAAAAATAAATATTACATAAAGCAAACGCAACCTTGTGACTAGCTAGCTATATGTGAATCGCATTAATCTGGCTAGCCAGATAGTTTTAGATGTGAAAAACAACCTCAAATGAATGTTGTTATGAAAGGTAGATGGCCAATGTTAGCTACCAAAATCTTTGTCAGTTAGCCTGTGGTCTATGCACACTACAGTGGATATTCGAGGCAGGTCTATGCACACTACTGTGGATATTCTAGGCAGGTCTATGTACACTACAGTGAATATTCCAGGCAGGTCTATGCACACTACAGTGGATATTCTAGGCAGGTCTATGTACACTACAGTGCATATTCTAGGCAGGTCTATGCACACTACAGTGGATATTCAGGCAGGTCTATGCACACTACTGTGGATATTCTAGGCAGGTCTATGTACACTACTGTGGATATTCCAGGCAGGTCTATGCACACTACAGTGCATATTCTAGGCAGGTCTATGCACACTACAGTGGATATTCGAGGCAGGTCTATGCACACTACTGTGGATATTCTAGGCAGGTCTATGCACACTACAGTGGATATTCGAGGCAGGTGTATACACACTACAGTGGATATTCTAGGCAGGTCTATGCACACTACAGTGGATATTCTAGGCAGGTCTATGCGCACTACAGTGGATATTCTAGGCAGGTCTATGCGCACTACTGTGGATATTCTAGGCAGGTCTATGCACACTACTGTGGATATTCCAGGCAGGTCTATGCACACTACTGTGGATATTTTAGGCAGGTCTATGCACACTACAGTGGATATTCTAGACAGGTGTATACACACTACAGTGGATATTCTAGGCAGGTCTATGCACACTACTGTGGATATTCCAGGCAGGTCTATGCACACTACAGTGGATATTATAGGCAGGTCTATGCACAATACAGTGGATATTCTAGACAGCTGTATACACACTACAGTGGATATTCTAGGCAGGTCTCTGCACACTACTGTGGATATTCCAGGCAGGTCTATGCACACTACTGTGGATATTCTAGGCAGGTGTATACACACTACAGTGGATATTCTAGGCAGGTATATGCACACTACAGTGGATATTCTAGGCAGGTTTAAGCACACTACATTGGATATTCTAGGCAGTTGTATATACACTACTGTGGATATTCTAGGCAGGTAAACACAGTATGTATTTACTAACGTAGCAAGATAAAATCTTGTAGTCAGGCAACATATGAGCTGTTGAGTGATTTGGAAAGCCATAGTCAGTCAAAAAATAATATAATAATACTCGTAGGAAAAGTTTTCATCTTTAGCTCACAATCTGTGGATAATATACGATTAGAAAGATAAAGAAAGTATCTAAAACATCACAGCACAATTGAAAAGTATATGGCACATGGAAACCAAACGAGGGTGGTCTATGGTGATAGGTGGGATGGGCTGAGGTTTGGGATTAAAGCGTTTATGTTTGGCCTCCCGTGTGGCGCAGTGGTCTAAGGCACTGCATCGCAGTGCTAGCTGTGGGTTTGAGCCCAGGCTCTGTCGCACCCGGCCGCGACCCGGAGGTCCATGGGGCGACTCACAATTGGCCCAGCATCGTCCGGGTTAGGGAGGGTTTGGCCGGTAGGGATATCCTTGTCTCATCGCGCACTAGCGACTCCTGTGGCAGGCCGGGCGCCACAGGGTTGTGTTTGCACGCTGACATTGGTGCGGCTGGCTTCCGGGTTGGATGTGCGCTGTGTTAAGTAGCAGTGCGGCTTGGTTGGGTTGTGTTTCGGAGGACGCATGGAACTCGACATTCGTCTCTCCCGAGCCCGTACGGGAGTTGTAGCGATGAGACAAGACAGTAACTACTATTTCTTTTAAAGAGCTGATGTTTGGTAATGTATTATTGTTATGTGACTGCTTTATATACAAGTACCATGTATGCAAAATATGTAAGAAACATATGTATGTATAATGTGTATGTATAATGTATAATATGTAGCAGAAAAGCTGTAAAAGAACAAAAAAATATATGTGTCCTCCGAAGAGGAGGACGGGTGGATGGGTTAATAACAAAATCAAACATTTTTAAACGAGATGTGAGTGGGAACCTTATCATTCCGAAGTCAGAGTTAATTTTCTCTTGCTTCTGCTCAATACCAGCAGCCATTATTTTCAAGAAACAATTTTTCCATGGTTGCGTCATATTACATCAACAATCCTGGGAATATTTTAGTTGAAGCTTGCGTGGATGCATGCTTTGAAATGTGTACACACAAAGTACTCATCTGAGAACTGTCCTCTGTGCTCCATTTCGCATAAGTTAATTTGGACTCATACTCGGATCGTTTCGTGCTCCAATTTGTATGCTCAGAGTATGCTAGAATGCATATTGAGAAACACCCTGTATCTCATTTCTCCCCAACTAATTAATCAACAACAGTTCCACTGGCCCACTCCCACCAGCTCCCACCAATTAATGGCCAGGCCTGTCAGTCTCCCTCTCTCCCCCACACAGAGAGAGGCCTGTGGGCCCAGCAGCCAGGCAGCCCTGGACCAGCCAGTGGTGAGGGAACTGGGGAAAGTCTGGGGGAAGCCTGAGGGTTGGTGAGGGAGAGGGGAGTGCCATGCTGGGCGAGCCAGTCCCAATGGCCTACGATGGCGGGTAGCAGAGCCGAGGGGAGTGGGCCCCGTGCTGGGAGACAGAGGGTTTGGTGGTCCCCCTAGATGGACGTTGTTTGAAGTGAGCCTCGGCTCGGTGGGTCCCACGGGGGGTCAGGGTGGTGAGAGGGGGATCGTTTTGGTCAATCCATCACCCTGCTAATCAGAGAGAGAGATCTGGAGCATGGTACAGTACAGGGTCTGATGCTGCTGCTGCTACGACTACTACTACTACTACTACTACTACTGCTGCTGCTACTACTAATACTAGTACTGCTGCTGCTACTACTAATACTACTACTACTGCTGCTGCTACTACTAATACTACTACTACTACTACTACTACTAATACTACTACTACTGCTGCTGCTACTACTACTACTACTACTGCTGCTACTACTACTACTACTACTACTACTACTACTACTACTACTACTACTACTACTGCTGCTGCTACTACTACTACTACTACTACTACTACTACTGCTGCTACTACTACTACTACTACTACTGCTGCTGCTACTACTAATACTACTACTACTGCTGCTGCTACTACTAATACTACTACTACTGCTGCTGCTACTACTAATACTACTACTACTGCTGCTGCTACTACTAATACTACTACTACTGCTGCTACTACTAATACTACTACTACTGCTGCTGCTACTACTAATACTACTACTACTGCTGCTGCTACTACTACTACTACTACTACTACTAATACTACTACTACTACTGCTGCTACTACTACTACTACTAATACTACTACTACTGCTGCTGCTACTACTAACTACTACTACTACTACTACTACTACTGCTGCTACTACTAATACTACTACTAATACTACTACTACTGCTGCTACTACTACTACTACTACTACTGCTGCTGCTACTACTAATACTACTACTACTGCTGCTACTACTACTACTACTACTAATACTAGTACTGCTGCTGCTACTACTAATACTACTACTACTGCTGCTACTACTAATACTACTACTACTACTGCTGCTACTACTAATACTACTACTACTGCTGCTACGACTACTACTACTACTACTACTACTGCTGCTACTACTAATACTAATACTACTACTACTGCTGCTACGACTACTACTAATACTACTACTACTGCTGCTACTACTAATACTACTACTACTGCTGCTGCTACTACTACTACTACTACTAATACTAGCTACTACTGCTGCTGCTACTACTAATACTACTACTACTGCTGCTACTACTAATACTACTACTACTACTGCTGCTACTACTAATACTACTACTACTGCTGCTACGACTACTACTACTACTACTACTACTGCTGCTGCTACTACTAATACTAGTACTGCTGCTGCTACTACTACTACTACTACTACTAATACTACTACTACTACTACTACTACTGCTACTGCTACTACTACTACTACTACTACTGCTGCTGCTACTACTACTACTACTACTGCTACTGCTACTACTACTACTAATACCTACTACTACTAATACTACTGCTGCTACTACTACTACTACTACTACTGCTGCTGCTACTACTAACTACTAGTACTGCTGCTGCTACTACTAATACTAATACTGCTGCTACTACTAATACTACTACTGCTGCTACTACTACTACTACTACTGCTGCTACTACTACTACTACTACTACTACTGCTGCTGCTACTACTACTACTACTACTACTACTACTACTACTACTACTACTACTGCTGCTGCTACTACTAATACTACTACTACTACTGCGCTACTGCTGCTGCTACTACTAATACTAATACTACTGCTACTACTAATACTACTAATACTAATACTACTGCTGCTGCTACTACTACTACTACTACTACTACTACTACTACTACTACTGCTGCTGCTACGACTACTACTACTACTACTACTGCTGCTGCTACTACTACTACTACTACTACTACTACTACTACTGCTACTACTACTACTACTACTACTGCTACTGCTACTGCTACTGCTACTACTACTACTACTACTACTACTGCTGCTGCTACGACTACTACTACTAATACTACTACTGCTGCTGCTACTACTAATACTAGTACTGCTGCTGCTACGACTACTACTACTACTACTACTGCTGCTGCTACTACTAATACTAGTACTGCTGCTGCTACTACTAATACTAATACTACTACTAATACTACTACTACTACTACTGCTGCTGCTACTACTAATACTAGTACTGCTGCTGCTACTACTAATACTACTACTACTGCTGCTGCTGCTACTACTACTACTACTATTACTGCTGCTGCTACTACTACTACTACTACTACTGCTGCTACTACTAATACTAGTACTGCTGCTGCTACTACTAATACTACTACTACTGCTGCTGCTACTACTAATACTACTACTACTGCTGCTGCTGCTACTACTACTACTACTATTACTGCTGCTGCTACTACTAATACTACTACTACTGCTGCTACTACTAATACTAGTACTGCTGCTGCCACTACTAATACTAGTACTGCTACTGCTGCTGCTGCTACTACGAATACTACTACTGCTGCTGCTACTACTAATACTACTACTGCTACTGCTGCTGCTGCTACTACTAATACTACTACTACTGCTGCTACTACTAATACTACTACTGCTGCTGCTACTACTAATACTAGTACTGCTACTGCTGCTGCTGCTACTACTAATACTACTACTGCCCTCTACACTATAGCCATCGGGCGTCTGGCATTGCCATCGGCTGTTGAGGAAATGTTTCCTTTGAAATCAATGAAAGCTGCTTCACTGCCCGTGTTGTGCTTGCGTTGCATCATGTCCAATGGCAGCATCCAAGCTCAAGAATTGCCCAGGTTTAATTCTTGTTTGCTGATGCGCAACTTTTTTTCTATCTTGGGAATTGAAATAATGAGACATAAAGTACATTTTGGTTGCATATGGCCTCTACTATACACCACTGGTTATTTTAGTAAGATGTATGAAATCAATAAGTGACTAATACTAGCTAGCTAGCTACATTGACTAGCTAGGTTCACAATTTAAACAAAAGCAACATGTGTAATTAGAGAATCATTAAAGCTGCAATATGAAACTTGAAACCCGACCAATATGAAACCCGACCAAATTCAAATAGAAATGTGAGTTATAGATCTGTCATTCTTATTGAAAGCAAGTCTAAGACGTGGTAGATCTGTTCTATCTTGCTACTTTTATGATTCCTGTTCTCAAGTTTTGTTTTTGTGTCTTTAACTTCATGTTTTGTACACCAGCTTCAAACAGCTGAAAATGCAATATTTCTGGTTATGGAAAATATATTTCACAGCAGTTTAGAGAGTACAATGATTCTCTAAGCTATACCTGCTTGTTTTGTCACATAAACTGAAATAAACTCAAATCATTATTACTACTACTATTACTACTACTATTACTACTACTGCTACTTCTATTACTACTACTGCTACTACTACCACTACTATTATTATTACTACTACTACTACCACTACTATTACTACTCCTGCTACTACTACCACTACTATTACTACTTCTGCCAGGATTAGGAAAGCATTGCAGAGCAGCTTGCAGGGGGTGTTAGGAAGCATTGAATAGAGAATGCTACAAGGCCAGTGGAGGCTTCTGAGGAGAAGACGGTTCATAATAATGGCTGGAATGGAGTCATTGGTGTAGAATCAACCACATAGAAACCATGTGTTTGATGTGCTTCATACCACTCCATTGACTCCATTCCAACCCTTCTTATGAGAAGTCGTCCCCTCAGCAGCCTCCACTGGCCTTGGCGTAGTATGGGAAGAGCAACATGCTGGGCTGAGGCAGCGTTCAGACAAGAGACTCACCAGGAGAGTGAGCAGATATCATAGTGGAAAGGGTGCATTCAACAGCCTTAAGGTGGAAATGGCTACTCTTTGGGAGTGTTCAGAGATTCAAAGCCGAAAGCTATAGTGTTCTACAGGGAACGCGCATAGAGTCAAGTTGGAGAGTGGTGCTATTCTTGAGGGAGCACTGAAAAACCTGGAGAGCTACGGTGAACTTGAGGAATGTTCAGAGCCTCAAGGCAGACAAGGATGCCACACTTGGGGAGCGTTCAAAGTCTCAAGGTGCAAATGGGTTCTATTCTTGAGGGGGAATTCAAAGCAACGACATGGAGAGGGCTGCCTCACTTGGAACGGGCAGTCAAGACTTGAAAGAGGAGCGGCATGTTGATGTTGCACTAGGGGAGCATTCAAGGTCTCAAGGCGAAGAGAAACGCAGCAGAGCAGATGGCTTGACATACATATGCAGTTGAAGTCAGAAGTTTACATACACTTAGGTTAAAGCCATTAAAACTCGTTTTTCAACCACTCCACAAATTTCTCGTTAACAAACTATAGTTTTGGCAAGTTGGTTAGGACATCTACTTTGTGCATGACACAAGTCATTTTTACAATTGTTAACAGACAGATTATTTCACTTAAAATTCACTGTATCACAATTCCAGTGGGTCAGAAGTTTACATACACTAAGTTGACTGTGCCTTTAAACAGCTTGAAAAATTCAAGAAAATTATGCCATGGCTTTAGAAGCTTCTGATAGGCTAGTTGACATCATTTGAGTTAATTGGAGGTGTATCTGTGGATGTATTTCAAGGCCTACCTTCCAACTCAGTGCCTCTTTGCTTGACATCATGGGAACATCAAAAGAAATCTGCCAAGTCTGGTTCCTCCTTGGGAGAAATTTCCAAACGCCTGAATGTACCACGTTCATCTGTACAAATAACAGTACGCAAGTATAAACACCATGGGACGACGCAGCCATCATACTGCTCAAGAAAGAAGCTTTCTGTCTACTAGAGATGAACGTACTTTGGTGCGAAAAGTGCAAATCAATCCCAGAACAACAGTAAAGGACCTTGTGACGATGCTGGAGGAAACAGCATATCCACAGTAAAATGAGTCCTATATCGACATAACCTGAAAGGCCGCTCAGCAAGGAAGACGCCGCTGCTTCAAAACCGCCATAAAAAAGCCAGACTACGGTTTGCAACTGCACCTGGGGACAAAGATCGTACTTTTTGGAGAAATGTCCTCTGGTCTGATGAAACAAAAATAGAACTGCTTGGCGATAATTACCATCGTTTTGTTTGGAGGAAAAAGGGGGAGGCTTGCAAGCCGAAGAACACCATCCCAACCGTGAAGCACAGGGGTGGCAGCATCATGTCGCGGGGGTGCTGCAGGAGGGAATGATGCACTTCACAGAATAGATGGCATCAAGCAGAAGGAAAATGATGTGGATATATTGAAGCAACATCTCAAGACATCAATCTGGAAGCTATATGGGTCTTCCAAATGGACAATGACCCCAAGCATACTTACAAAGTTGTGGCAAAATGGCTTAAGGACAACAAAGTCAATGCATTTGAAGTGGCCATCACAAAGCCCTGACCTCAATCCTATAGACATTTGTGGGCATAACTGAAAAAGCGTGTGCGAGAAAGGAGGCCCACAAACCTGACTCGGTTACACCAGCTCTGTCAGGAGGAATGGGCCAAAATTCACCCAACTTATTGTAGGAAGCTTGTGGAAGGCTACCTGAAACGTTGGACCCACGTTAAACAATTTAAAGGCAATGCTTCCAAATACTAATTGAGTGTATGTTAACTTCTGACCCACTGGGAATGTGATGAAAGAAATAAAAGCTGAAATAAATCATTCTCTCTACTATTATTCTGACATTTCCCATTCTTAAAATAAAATGGTGATCCTAACTGACCTAAGACAGGGAATTTTTACTAGGATTAAATGTCAGGAATTGTGAAAAACTGAGATTAAATGCATTTGGCTAAGGTGTATGTAAACTTCCGACTTCAACTGTAGCTACAGTATGCTTCCACAGACACAGACAGGTCTGGTAGCACCAGCCAGACCAGAGGAACAGAACTGGACACTACAACGTGTCTCTGAACCAATTAGCTAAGGCTCCATGAATTATGAAGATATAATTAAAAAGTACATTCCCAGACTAATACTGTAGATCTAGTGCTGCTCCATAGTGAGGAGTATTTGAGAACCATGAATAAGATCCTCCATTAGGGCCAGTGTGTGTGTGTGTGCATGAACATCTCTCTCTCTGTGTGTGTGTGTGTGTGTGTGTGTGTGTGTGTGTGTGTGTGTGTGTGTGTGCGTGCGGGGCTTCAGTGTTCTACTCTGACTTAATTGCGTGTCAATGGGGACTTGTGATGAGCTTAGCGTATTGTTTTCATGTGTTAAGGTAAGTATGAGGGCATGAACAGGCTTATTGGCTACCCGGTGTACTGTATGTGAGGAGGCTAGTTGGTGTGTCTGCTGTGTCTATCAGGATAATGAGGACTGTGGTCTACACTAGGGGAAGGTGGATTCATGTACTGCACACTGCAGTACTGAAGTCGTAAACAGTGTCTAACAGAGTTAGAGTAGAAGCAGTACCATAAAGATACTCACTGGTGCAGGTCATGTCTAGCTGTACAGAGTTAGAGTAGGAACAGTACCATAAAGATACTCACTGGTGCAGGTCATGTCTAGCTGTACAGAGTTAGAGTAGGAACAGTACCATAAAGATACTCACTGGTGCAGGTCATGTCTAGCTGTACAGAGTTAGAGTAGGAACAGTACCATAAAGATACTCACTGGTGCAGGTCATGTCTAGCTGTACAGAGTTAGAGTAGAAGCAGTACCATAAAGATACTCACTGGTGCAGGTCATGTCTAGCTGTACAGAGTTAGAGTAGGAACAGTACCATAAAGACACTCACTGGTGCAGGTCATGTCTAGCTGTACAGAGTTAGAGTAGGAACAGTACCATAAAGATACTCACTGGTGCAGGTCATGTCTAGCTGTACAGAGTTAGAGTAGGAACAGTACCATAAAGATACTCACTGGTGCAGGTCATGTCTAGCTGTACAGAGTTAGAGTAGGAACAGTACCATAAAGATACTCACTGGTGCAGGTCATGTCTAGCTGTACAGAGTTAGAGTAGGAACAGTACCATAAAGATACTCACTGGTGCAGGTCATGTCTAGCTGTACAGAGTTAGAGTAGGAACAGTACCATAAAGACACTCACTGGTGCAGGTCATGTCTAGCTGTACAGAGTTAGAGTAGGAACAGTACCATAAAGACTCACTGGTGCAGGTCATGTCTAGCTGTACAGAGTTAGAGTAGGAACAGTACCATAAAGACACTCACTGGTGCAGGTCATGTCTAGCTGTACAGAGTTAGAGAAGGAACAGTACCATAAAGACACTCACTGGTGCAGGTCATGTCTAGCTGTACAGAGTTAGAGTAGGAACAGTACCATAAAGATACTCACTGGTGCAGGTCATGTCTAGCTGTACAGAGTTAGAGTAGAAGCAGTACCATAAAGATACTCACTGGTGCAGGTCATGTCTAGTTGTACAGAGTTAGAGAAGGAACAGTACCATAAAGATACTCACTGGTGCAGGTCATGTCTAGCTGTACAGAGTTAGAGTAGGAACAGTACCATAAAGATACTCACTGGTGCAGGTCATGTCTAGCTGTACAGAGTTAGAGTAGGAACAGTACCATAAAGATACTCACTGGTGCAGGTCATGTCTAGCTGTACAGAGTTAGAGTAGGAACAGTACCATAAAGACACTCACTGGTGCAGGTCATGTCTAGCTGTACAGAGTTAGAGTAGGAACAGTACCATAAAGACACTCACTGGTGCAGGTCATGTCTAGCTGTACAGAGTTAGAGAAGGAACAGTACCATAAAGACACTCACTGGTGCAGGTCATGTCTAGCTGTACAGAGTTAGAGTAGGAACAGTACCATAAAGACACTCACTGGTGCAGGTCATGTCTAGCTGTACAGAGTTAGAGTAGGAACAGTACCATAAAGACACTCACTGGTGCAGGTCATGTCTAGCTGTACAGAGTTAGAGTAGGAACAGTACCATAAAGACACTCACTGGTGCAGGTCATGTCTAGCTGTACAGAGTTAGAGTAGGAACAGTACCATAAAGATACTCACTGGTGCAGGTCATGTCTAGCTGTACAGAGTTAGAGTAGGGACAGTACCATAAAGACACTCACTGGTGCAGGTCATGTCTAGTTGTACAGAGTTAGAGAAGGAACAGTACCATAAAGATACTCACTGGTGCAGGTCATGTCTAGCTGTACAGAGTTAGAGTAGGAACAGTACCATAAAGATACTCACTGGTGCAGGTCATGTCTAGCTGTACAGAGTTAGAGAAGGAACAGTACCATAAAGATACTCACTGGTGCAGGTCATGTCTAGTTGTACAGAGTTAGAGTAGGAACAGTACCATAAAGACACTCACTGGTGCAGGTCATGTCTAGCTGTACAGAGTTAGAGTAGGAACAGTACCATAAAGACACTCACTGGTGCAGGTCATGTCTAGCTGTACAGAGTTAGAGAAGGAACAGTACCATAAAGACACTCACTGGTGCAGGTCATGTCTAGCTGTACAGAGTTAGAGTAGGAACAGTACCATAAAGACACTCACTGGTGCAGGTCATGTCTAGCTGTACAGAGTTAGAGTAGGAACAGTACCATAAAGACACTCACTGGTGCAGGTCATGTCTAGCTGTACAGAGTTAGAGTAGGAACAGTACCATAAAGACACTCACTGGTGCAGGTCATGTCTAGCTGTACAGAGTTAGAGTAGGAACAGTACCATAAAGATACTCACTGGTGCAGGTCATGTCTAGCTGTACAGAGTTAGAGTAGGAACAGTACCATAAAGACACTCACTGGTGCAGGTCATGTCTAGCTGTACAGAGTTAGAGTAGGAACAGTACCATAAAGATACTCACTGGTGCAGGTCATGTCTAGCTGTACAGAGTTAGAGTAGGAACAGTACCATAAAGACACTCACTGGTGCAGGTCATGTCTAGCTGTACAGAGTTAGAGTAGGAACAGTACCATAAAGATACTCACTGGTGCAGGTCATGTCTAGCTGTACAGAGTTAGAGTAGAAGCAGTACCATAAAGATACTCACTGGTGCAGGTCATGTCTAGCTGTACAGAGTTAGAGTAGAAGCAGTACCATAAAGATACTCACTGGTGCAGGTCATGTCTAGCTGTACAGAGTTAGAGTAGAAGCAGTACCATAAAGATACTCACTGGTGCAGGTCATGTCTAGCTGTACAGAGTTAGAGTAGAAGCAGTACCATAAAGATACTCACTGGTGCAGGTCATGTCTAGCTGTACAGAGTTAGAGTAGGAACAGTACCATAAAGATACTCACTGGTGCAGGTCATGTCTAGCTGTACAGAGTTAGAGTAGGAACAGTACCATAAAGATACTCACTGGTGCAGGTCATGTCTAGCTGTACAGAGTTAGAGTAGGAACAGTACCATAAAGATACTCACTGGTGCAGGTCATGTCTAGCTGTACAGAGTTAGAGTAGGAACAGTACCATAAAGATACTCACTGGTGCAGGTCATGTCTAGCTGTACAGAGTTAGAGAAGGAACAGTACCATAAAGATACTCACTGGTGCAGGTCATGTCTAGCTGTACAGAGTTAGAGTAGGAACAGTACCATAAAGATACTCACTGGTGCAGGTCATGTCTAGCTGTACAGAGTTAGAGTAGGAACAGTACCATAAAGACACTCACTGGTGCAGGTCATGTCTAGTTGTACAGAGTTAGAGAAGGAACAGTACCATAAAGATACTCACTGGTGCAGGTCATGTCTAGCTGTACAGAGTTAGAGTAGGAACAGTACCATAAAGATACTCACTGGTGCAGGTCATGTCTAGCTGTACAGAGTTAGAGTAGGGACAGTACCATAAAGACACTCACTGGTGCAGGTCATGTCTAGTTGTACAGAGTTAGAGAAGGAACAGTACCATAAAGATACTCACTGGTGCAGGTCATGTCTAGCTGTACAGAGTTAGAGTAGGAACAGTACCATAAAGATACTCACTGGTGCAGGTCATGTCTAGCTGTACAGAGTTAGAGAAGGAACAGTACCATAAAGATACTCACTGGTGCAGGTCATGTCTAGTTGTACAGAGTTAGAGAAGGAACAGTACCATAAAGATACTCACTGGTGCAGGTCATGTCTAGTTGTACAGAGTTAGAGAAGGAACAGTACCATAAAGATACTCACTGGTGCAGGTCATGTCTAGCTGTACAGAGTTAGAGTAGGAACAGTACCATAAAGATACTCACTGGTGCAGGTCATGTCTAGCTGTACAGAGTTAGAGAAGGAACAGTACCATAAAGATACTCACTGGTGCAGGTCATGTCTAGCTGTACAGAGCTGTACAGAGTTAGAGAAGGAACAGTACCATAAAGATACTCACTGGTGCAGGTCATGTCTAGCTGTACAGAGTTAGAGAGTAGGAACAGTACCATAAAGATACTCACTGGTGCAGGTCATGTCTAGCTGTACAGAGTTAGAGAAGGAACAGTACCATAAAGATACTCACTGGTGCAGGTCATGTCTAGCTGTACAGAGTTAGAGTAGGAACAGTACCATAAAGATACTCACTGGTGCAGGTCATGTCTAGCTGTACAGAGTTAGAGTAGGAACAGTACCATAAAGATACTCACTGGTGCAGGTCATGTCTAGCTGTACAGAGTTAGAGTAGGAACAGTACCATAAAGACACTCACTGGTGCAGGTCATGTCTAGCTGTACAGAGTTAGAGTAGGAACAGTACCATAAAGATACTCACTGGTGCAGGTCATGTCTAGCTGTACAGAGTTAGAGTAGGAACAGTACCATAAAGACACTCACTGGTGCAGGTCATGTCTAGCTGTACAGAGTTAGAGAAGGAACAGTACCATAAAGACACTCACTGGTGCAGGTCATGTCTAGCTGTACAGAGTTAGAGTAGGAACAGTACCATAAAGATACTCACTGGTGCAGGTCATGTCTAGCTGTACAGAGTTAGAGTAGAAGAACAGTACCATAAAGATACTCACTGGTGCAGGTCATGTCTAGTTGTACAGAGTTAGAGAAGGAACAGTACCATAAAGATACTCACTGGTGCAGGTCATGTCTAGCTGTACAGAGTTAGAGTAGGAACAGTACCATAAAGATACTCACTGGTGCAGGTCATGTCTAGCTGTACAGAGTTAGAGTAGGAACAGTACCATAAAGATACTCACTGGTGCAGGTCATGTCTAGCTGTACAGAGTTAGAGTAGGAACAGTACCATAAAGACACTCACTGGTGCAGGTCATGTCTAGCTGTACAGAGTTAGAGTAGGAACAGTACCATAAAGACACTCACTGGTGCAGGTCATGTCTAGCTGTACAGAGTTAGAGAAGGAACAGTACCATAAAGACACTCACTGGTGCAGGTCATGTCTAGCTGTACAGAGTTAGAGTAGGAACAGTACCATAAAGACACTCACTGGTGCAGGTCATGTCTAGCTGTACAGAGTTAGAGTAGGAACAGTACCATAAAGACACTCACTGGTGCAGGTCATGTCTAGCTGTACAGAGTTAGAGTAGGAACAGTACCATAAAGACACTCACTGGTGCAGGTCATGTCTAGCTGTACAGAGTTAGAGTAGGAACAGTACCATAAAGATACTCACTGGTGCAGGTCATGTCTAGCTGTACAGAGTTAGAGTAGGAACAGTACCATAAAGACACTCACTGGTGCAGGTCATGTCTAGCTGTACAGAGTTAGAGTAGGAACAGTACCATAAAGATACTCACTGGTGCAGGTCATGTCTAGCTGTACAGAGTTAGAGTAGGAACAGTACCATAAAGACACTCACTGGTGCAGGTCATGTCTAGCTGTACAGAGTTAGAGTAGGAACAGTACCATAAAGATACTCACTGGTGCAGGTCATGTCTAGCTGTACAGAGTTAGAAGAACAGTACCATAAAGATACTCACTGGTGCAGGTCATGTCTAGCTGTACAGAGTTAGAGTAGGAACAGTACCATAAAGATACTCACTGGTGCAGGTCATGTCTAGCTGTACAGAGTTAGAGTAGGAACAGTACCATAAAGATACTCACTGGTGCAGGTCATGTCTAGCTGTACAGAGTTAGAGTAGGAACAGTACCATAAAGATACTCACTGGTGCAGGTCATGTCTAGCTGTACAGAGTTAGAGTAACAGTACCATAAAGACACTCACTGGTGCAGGTCATGTCTAGCTGTACAGAGTTAGAGTAGGAACAGTACCATAAAGACACTCACTGGTGCAGGTCATGTCTAGCTGTACAGAGTTAGAGTAGGAACAGTACCATAAAGATACTCACTGGTGCAGGTCATGTCTAGCTGTACAGAGTTAGAGTAGGAACAGTACCATAAAGATACTCACTGGTGCAGGTCATGTCTAGCTGTACAGAGTTAGAGTAGGAACAGTACCATAAAGATACTCACTGGTGCAGGGCATGTCAGGCTGGTCCATGTCACCGCGGTAGTAACCATTGCGGCAGATACAGATAGTGGCGGCCTCGGTTGCAGAGCGGCTGTTGGAGGGGCACTGCAGACACAGGCCTGGACCCTGGGTTGACTTGAATGTCCCTGGGGGGCAGGCTACAGGGGGAGAGAAGGACAAAACAACATTAGTTATTAAGATAATGCAAAGTATTTAGGCCTAGGGCAAAACGTGTACACAGTACACTGCCTTGCATTCTGGCTTGACTTGAGGCACTTGCGTACAGAGTGGGAGAGGGGACAAAATACATCAAAAGTCACATTAGATAATGCCAAATCTAAATAGCAATTTTCTGTTTATCATTGTACGCGCGATAGAAGAGCACAATATGTCTCTCTCTCTCTCTCTTTCTCGTGCTTTCTCCCTCTCTTAAATCTCTGTCTTTCCCTGTCTTTCTCTCTCACACTGCCCTCCCTGCCTCCTTCCTTCTAACCATCCCTTCAACCAAATCTCTCTTCCCATCCCTCTGTCTTACTTTGTTATAAGCGACTACATCCAGCCCCTTTGATTTCCACAGTGATAAGTCCCCCTCCTTCAGCAACAGCAGTAGCAGATTCATTCCACTATGTTCTCTAATGTAGACGGAAGGCCGGGGAACGAGGGGAAAAGAGGAAGGACAAAGATGATTGTGCCTGATATGACTGCATGCCTAAGCTCAGGCAATAACCTACGTCCATTTCGCAATCCTGCAGGAATAAAATGATGGGGGGAAAAAAGAGGGGTCTCTCTTCTCCAAAGAGAGGGATTTTACAGGCTATAATAACTGTGATGAATGCCTAATATTTTAGCTAGCTTCCTCATAGGGTTTAAGAGGGGCTACAAGCCGGGAATAACTGGGCCTATAAATGTAACAGGACAAGCCACTCACCGTCTCCATCTGTGGTTATGTCCTGGAGTGAAACCGTATAATGGCTTGGCTGTGGGTGGGAAATGTGGGGTGCACTTTTGCGACTCGCCCAATGACAGCACATTCCATCCTTCTGATACGACTCTTTTGATTACACTACTTCACCGTATAAAGTAGGAGTGAGGATTGGTCTTCAATGTACAAATATAACACTGAGGTCAAGTTTGATGGGAATGGGGGAACACATGACAGGTAGGTAGATGCCCAATTTTTAACTAGGAGTTTTTAATGTGAAGAAAAAAAAACGAGTCTGGACCCCACAAGCTAAAACCAGGGCCCGCAGTCATGTCATATTGTAGGAAAAGGACCAACTTCAAGCCCTACCACTACAGTAGTATGCGAAACACTGCAGAGGGACAAATAGAGAGTTACTCCCTACTGTAATGAGTGGGGAGCATTCGCTCCACAGCCTCTCAGAATGAACAGAATGAACAATTGGGAAAGAATGTAGAGCGGCGGTACGGCACGGCTGAAACCTTTGGACCTTTATATCAACAGCCTTTTAAGATTTCATTAAATATTTTATGCTTCATTAATATAAGAACAGAGAAGAAGGGTTTTGAGGCGAGCGTCTGGTTTATGGCGCCGTTAAATAGGCAGGTTTCACTTTTTTACGAGTCCTCCCTCCTGTTCAACTGGCAACTCTAATGGGCTGTTAGACTAGGGATATGAGATCGGGAGGGAAGGGAGAGAGAGAGAGAGAGAGAGAGAGAGAGAGACGGGGGGGGAGAGAGAGAGAGAGAGAGAGAGACGGGGAGAGAGAGAGAGAGAGGAGAGAGAGAGAGAGACGGGGGGGGAGAGAGAGACGGGGAGAGAGAGAGATGGGGGAGAGAGTCAGAGTTGCTACGGTGGAAGGCCTACTTTCTACAGAGCCAGAACGTCCTCAAGGGAGATGGAGACAGAGAGAAAAGAGAGAGAAAGAGAGCGAGAGACGGGGGGGAGAGAGAGACGGGGGGAGAGAGAGAGACAGGGGGAGAGAGAGAGGGGAGAGAGAGGACAGAGAGAGAGAGAGAGAGAGAGAGAGAGAGAGAGAGTCAGAGTTGCTACGGTGGAAGGCCTACTTTCTACAGAGCCAGAACGTCCTCAAGGGAGACGGAGACAGAGAGAAAAGGAGAGAAAGAAGTAGAGAGAGATGGGGAGAGAGAGAGGGGGGAGAGAGAGACGGGGGAGAGAGAAACAGGGAGAGAGAGAGAGAGAGACGGGGGAGAGAGAGAGAGAGAGACGGGGGGGGGAGAGAGAGAGAGACGGGGGGAGAGAGAGAGAGAGACGGGGAGAGAGAGAGAGAGGGAGGGAGAGAGACGGGGGAGAGAGAGACGGGGGAGAGAGAGAGAGACGGGGGGGGGAGAGAGAGAGAGAGACGGGGAGAGAGAGAGACAGGGACGGTGAGAGACGGGGGGAGAGAGAGACGGGGGGGAGAGAGAGAGACGGTGAGAAAGAGAGAGAGAGACGGGGGGGAGAGAGACGGGGGGAGAGAGAGAGACAGGGGGAGAGAGGGAGAGAGAGAGAGAGAGAGAGAGAGAGAGAGTCAGAGTTGCTACGGTGGAAGGCCTACTTTCTACAGAGCCAGAACGTCCTCAAGGGAGACGGAGACAGAGAGAAAACAGAGAGAAAGAAGTAGAGAGAGACGGGGGAGAGAGAGACGGGGAGAGAGAGAGAGACGGGGGGAGAGAGAGAAACAGGGAGAGAGAGAGAGAGAGAGAGACGGGGGGAGAGAGAGAGACAGGGAGAGAGAGAGAGAGAGAGAGACGGGGAGAGAGAGAGAGACGGGGAGAGAGAGACGGGGAGAGAGAGAGAGACGGGGGGAGAGAGAGAGAGAGACGGGGGAGAGAGACAGAGAGACGGGGGGAGAGAGAGAGAGACAGGGGGGAGAGAGAGACAGGGGGGAGAGAGAGACGGGGGGGGGGAGAGAGAGAGAGACGGGGAGAGAGAGAGAGAGACGGGGGAGAGAGAGAGACGGGGGGGGGAGAGGGGAGAGAGACAGGGGGAGAGAGAGAGAGGGGAGAGAGAGAGAGAGAGAGAGAGAGAGTCAGAGTTGCTACGGTGGAAGGCCTACTTTCTACAGAGCCAGAACGTCCTCAAGGGAGACGGAGACAGAGAGAAAAGAGAGAGAAAGAAGTAGAGAGAGACGGGGGAGAGAGAGACGGGGAGAGAGAGAGAGAAGGGGGGAGAGAGAGAAACAGGGAGAAAGAGAGAGAGACGGGGGGAGAGAGAGAGACAGGGAGAGAGAGAGACGGGGGGAGAGAAGTGAGAGACAGGGGGAGAGAGAGAGACGGGGGGGAGAGAGAGAGAGAGGGGGGAGAGAGAGAGAGACGGGGAGAGAGAGAGAGAGACGGGGAGAGAGAGACGGGGGAGAGAGAGAGAGAGACGGGGAGAGAGAGACAGGGAGGGAGAGAGACGGGGGGAGAGAGAGACGGGGGAGAGAGAGAGAGACGGGGGAGAGAGAGAGAGACGGGGAGAGAGAGAGAGAGAGACGGTGAGAAAGAGAGCGAGAGAGGGGGAGAGAGAGAGAGAGGGGGGGGAGAGAGAGAGACAGGGGGAGAGAGAGAGAGAGACAGAGAGAGAGAGAGAGAGAGAGAGAGAGAGAGAGAGAGAGAGAGAGTCAGAGTTGCTACGGTGGAAGGCCTACTTTCTACAGAGCCAGAACCGTCAGTGGTTCTATACCCCAGACAGTGAGATATAGCCCAGCTCCAACAGTACCGTCAGTGGTTCTATACCCCAGACAGTGAGATATAGCCCAGCTCCAACAGAACCGTCAGTGGTTCTATACCCCAGACAGTGAGATATAGCCCAGCTCCAACAGTACCGTCAGTGGTTCTATACCCCAGACAGTGAGATATAGCCCAGCTCCAACAGTACCGTCAGTGGTTCTATACCCCAGACAGTGAGATATAGCCCAGCTCCAACAGTACCGTCAGTGGTTCTATACCCCAGACAGTGAGATATAGCCCAGCTCCAACAGTACCGTCAGTGCTTCTATACCCCAGACAGTGAGATATAGCCCAGCTCCAACAGTACCGTCAGTGCTTCTATACCCCAGACAGTGAGATATAGCCCAGCTCCAACAGTACCGTCAGTGGTTCTATACCCCAGACAGTGAGATATAGCCCAGCTCCAACAGTACCGTCAGTGGTTCTATACCCCAGACAGTGAGATATAGCTCAGCTCCAACAGTACCGTCAGTGCTTCTATACCCCAGACAGTGAGATATAGCCCAGCTCCAACAGTACCGTCAGTGCTTCTATACCCCAGACAGTGAGATATAGCCCAGCTCCAACAGTACCGTCAGTGCTTCTATACCCCAGACAGTGAGATATAGCCCAGCTCCAACAGTACCGTCAGTGCTTCTATACCCCAGACAGTGAGATATAGCCCAGCTCCAACAGGTCAGTGCTTCTATACCCCAGACAGTGAGATATAGCCCAGCTCCAACAGTACCGTCAGTGGTTCTATACCCCAGACAGTGAGATATAGCCCAGCTCCAACAGTACCGTCAGTGCTTCTATACCCCAGACAGTGAGATATAGCCCAGCTCCAACAGTACCGTCAGTGCTTCTATACCCCAGACAGTGAGATATAGCCCAGCTCCAACAGTACCGTCAGTGCTTCTATACCCCAGACAGTGAGATATAGCCCAGCTCCAACAGTACCGTCAGTGGTTCTATACCCCAGACAGTGAGATATAGCCAGCTCCAACAGTACCGTCAGTGTTCTATACCCCAGACAGTGAGATATAGCCCAGCTCCAACAGTACCGTCAGTGGTTCTATACCCCAGACAGTGAGATATAGCCCAGCTCCAACAGTACCGTCAGTGCTTCTATACCCCAGACAGTGAGATATAGCCCAGCTCCAACAGTACCGTCAGTGCTTCTATACCCCAGACAGTGAGATATAGCCCAGCTCCAACAGTACCGTCAGTGGTTCTATACCCCAGACAGTGAGATATAGCCCAGCTCCAACAGTACCGTCAGTGGTTCTATACCCCAGACAGTGAGATATAGCCCAGCTCCAACAGTACCGTCAGTGGTTCTATACCCCAGACAGTGAGATATAGCCCAGCTCCAACAGTACCGTCAGTGCTTCTATACCCCAGACAGTGAGATATAGCCCAGCTCCAACAGTACCGTCAGTGCTTCTATACCCCAGACAGTGAGATATAGCTCAGCTCCAACAGTACCGTCAGTGCTTCTATACCCCAGACAGTGAGATATAGCCCAGCTCCAACAGTACCGTCAGTGCTTCTATACCCCAGACAGTGAGATATAGCCCAGCTCCAACAGTACCGTCAGTGCTTCTATACCCCAGACAGTGAGATATAGCCCAGCTCCAACAGTACCGTCAGTGCTTCTATACCCCAGACAGTGAGATATAGCCCAGCTCCAACAGTGTTCCTCACAAACACAGAGGAGGCTAACACACTGACCTGATGTCTGGTCACACAGCACACAGTGACACAACACAACAGCCACCAAGCCCTGTACCACCAACTAGGATAAAAAACCACACAGGCTGCCCACATCGACCACAAACGCCCAGTAAAACATTAGAAACACCCGATAAAGAAAGTAGCGAGCGGTCAAAGATAGGAGCAACCACGACCGACATATGCTCCTAACATGAGTACTACTAGCAGTTCGGTTCCCCCTGGCGAAATGTCTAACCTCAAGGGTATTTTCCTGGTCAAATAAAGGTTGAATAAAGAATAGTGCTGTGTAGGCTATGTGGAGGTGTAGGGAAGAGTGTAACCATTCAATAAAACGCATTATGCTGCATTGGCT
Organism: Oncorhynchus tshawytscha; assembly: GCF_018296145.1. NCBI lineage: Eukaryota > Metazoa > Chordata > Actinopteri > Salmoniformes > Salmonidae > Oncorhynchus > Oncorhynchus tshawytscha. The sequence goes on along the minus strand of NC_056438.1, from coordinate 50,983,293 downwards.
TCCACACTGAGAGGTTCAATCTGGTGAATGTACTATAAACAGGAGTGTGGAAACTCGTAACAATTAGACAGGCCATATGGGGAATTATAAATCCCAGCTGGGCCATCCCTTTATAAACCAATAACCCTTTAAACAACAAAACACTTGGTTAACACACAGATCCACAGCCATTACTAGGAGGGAAAGGAGGAAAAATGATATGTCGCTCGTCATCTTTTCACATGTCTATTAAAGTGGCCATGAGAGTCATAGAGTGGACACGCGAATGGACACCACACACTCAATAAACTCATTTCGCCGACCACCACGAAAGGGCCCACAAAAGTCCCATGTGTGTTTAATGAGGTGTTAACAGTGTGTGTAAGTGTGAGTGGCCTCGGCCTGTATTGACAGACAGCAGCCTAGGGCCAGATAAACAGAAAGACGACAGCAGAGGAGGAGAGTAGAGAAAGAGGCGAGGAAGACTGGAGGCTGTGTGCAGAATTAGCTCTTCAGGTCAACAACGCTGCGGTTGTGCCCGCAGGCAAACATGCATATACATACAGTACAGACTCAAACACGTAAACACATACACACATACTCAGATCCTCACACAAATGCGTACATACACACAGACACACACACACAAACAGTTCATCATACCCACACACACACAAACACACACAGACAGCACAGACCCCGTTAAATCAATTCTACTTCCACATTTTACGCCAATTGTCTAGCGTCTGTTCAACAGGACGTGGGTTAATTTCATTCTCATCCTGGTCTACCTGCCAAGATGATGGGGTCAGCACACACGCACAAACATACAGACTCACACGCAGACAGACACGAACATACACACACTCACACACAGACAGACACATATATACACACACACACACACACACACATGAAAGACAAAGACCGCTTCTGTCTGTGTCACTCTGCTCTGCATCCGAGCTGTGCCTTTTTCTAATCGACCTTGCATATTATGTGCATGAAGCTACCGTATTAAACCCATTAATTAACTACTAGCTGCTCTGCTGCACAGGGCTGTCAGAGAGAGAGAGAGACAGAGAGAGAGAGACAGAGAGAGAGAGAGACAGAGAGAGAGGGACAGAGAGAGAGAGACAGAGAGAGAGAGAGAGAGAGAGAGAGAGAGAATCAACTATTAAAGACTACCAGAACCCACTGGATTCTCCAATTACCTTGAATGAGCTACAGGACCAAATAAAAACCCTCCAACCCAAAAAGGCCTGTGGTGTTGACAGTATCCTTAATGAAATGATAAAATATACAGACCACAAAATCCAATTGGCTATACTAAAACTCTTTAACATCATCCTTAGCTCTGGCATCTTCACCAATATTTGGAACCAAGGACTGATCACCTCAATCCACAAAAGTGGAGACAAATTTGACCCCAATAACTACCGTGGGATCTGCGTCAACAGTAACCTTGGGAAAATCCTCTGCATTATCATTAACAGCAGACTAATACATTTCCTCAATGAAAACAATGTACTGAGCAAATGCCAATTAGATTTTTTACAAAATCACCGTACAGTAGACCATGCATTCACTCTGCACACCCTAATTGACAACCAAACAAACCAAAACAAAGGCAAAGTCTTCTCATGCTTTGTTGATTTCAAAAAAGCCTCCGACTCAATTTGGCTTGAGGGTCTTCTATACAAATCGATGGAAAGTGGTGTTGGGGGTAAATTATACGACATTATAAAATCCATGTACACAAACAACAAGTGTTAAAATTGGAAAAAAAACACACATTTCTTCACACAGGGCAGTGGGGTGAGACAGGGATGCAGCTTAAGCCCCACCCTCTTCAACATATATATCAACAAATTGGCGAGGGCACTAGAAACGTCTGCAGCACTCGTTCTCACCCTACTAGAATCTGAAGTAAAATGTCTACTGTTTGTTGATGATCTGGTACTTCTGTCACCAACCAAGGAGGACCTACAGCAGCACCTAGATCTTCTGCACAGATTCTGTCAGACCTGGGCCCTGACAGTAAATCTCAGTAAGACCAAAATAATGGTGTTCCAAAAAAGGTCCAGTCGCCAGGACCACAAATACAAATTCCATCTAGACACCGTTGCCCTAGAGCACACAAAAAACTATACATACCTTGGCCTAAACATCAGCGTCACAGGTAACTTCCACAAAGCTGTGAACGATCTGAGAGACAAGGCAAGAAGGGCATTCTATGCCATCAAAAGGAACATAAAATTCAACATACCAATTAGGATCTGACTAAAAATACTTGAATCAGTCATAGAGTCCATTGCCCTTTATGGTTGTGAGGTCTGGGGTCCGGTCACCAACCAAGACTTCACAAAATGGGACAAACACCAAATTGAGACTCTGCATGCAGAATTCTGCAAAACTATCCTCTGTGGGATACAACGTAAAACACCAAATAATGCATGCAGAGCAGAATTAGACCGATACCCGCTAATTATCAAAATCCAGAAAATAGCCGCTAAATTCTACAACCACCTAAAAGGAAACGATTCCCAAACCTTCCATAACAAAGCCATTCCATATAGAGAACTGAATCTGGAGAAGAGTCCCCTAAGCAAGCTGGTCCTGGGGCTCTGTTCACAAACACAAACACACCCCACAGAGCCCCAGGACAGCAGAACACTTAGACCCAACCAAATCTTGAGAAAACAAAAAGATAATTACTTGACACATTGGAAAGAATTAACAAAAAAACTGAGCAAACTAGAATGCTATTTGGCCCTAAACAGAGAGTACACAGTGGCAGAATACCTGTCCACTGTGACTGACCCAAACTTAAGGAAAGCTTTGACTATGTACAGACTCAGTGAGCATAGCCTTGCTATTGAGAAAAGCCGCCGTAGGCAGACATGGCTCTCAAGAGAAGACAGGCTATATGCTCACTGCCCACAAAATGAGGTGGAAACTGAGCTGCACTTCCTAACCTCCTGCCCAATTTATGACCATATTAGAGAGACATATGTCCCTCAGATTACACAGATCCACAAAGAATTCAAAAACAAATCCAATTTTGAAAAGCTCCCATATCTACTGGGTGAAATTCGACAGTGTGCCATCACAGCAGCAATATTTCTGACCTGGTGCCACAAGAAAAGGGCAACCAGTGAAGAACAAACACCATTGTAAATACAACCCATATTTATGCTTATTTATTTTCCCTTGTGTACCCTTAACCATTTGTACATTGTTACAACACTGTATATATATATATAATTTGACATTTGTAATGTCTTTATTGTTTTAAAACTTCTGTATATGTAATGGTTACTGTTAATTTGTATTGTTTATTTCACTTTTGTATATTATCTACCTCACTTCCTTTGGCAATGTTAACACATGTTTCCCATGCCAATAAAGCCCCTTGAATTGAATTGAATTGAGAGAGAGAGAGAGAGAAAATGTGAAACGCAATGTTGCAAAAACCTCAGAGGCCTCGATCTAAACCTCACAGAGGAGGTTGGTTGGTTGGGTCGAACTCATAGCGATTGGTACGCGGCCGACACTCTTCACTGATTTATGGTTTGGAGGATGCCAGGTGTTCTCTCCCCTCAGAAGGAGAACCAACAGTACAGTCAGTGCCAGGATAAAGGAGTAGAGGAGAGACGCTCGCAGAGTGTGCAGGTTTTCGGGAACACATAGAGATAAAGTATTAGATCAAACAGTAATTAGTCTCCCCTCAGTGAGGGGGTAACCTAGCACTGAACTAAAAACACAATATTATCCTGTTTCATGTGGTCTCTGTTGGGGCCCCTGTCTTTCACAACACATCTGTCTTATTTTGTCTCCCATTCCCCTCTTTCTACCCGTACCCATTCTCTCGTTTTCCGTCTGCATGCTTCTCCTCTCACTTTTCTCTTTCTTACTTCGTCTTCTCTCTTTCATCTCCCCTTGAGCCACGTGTACTTATCAAAGACATCATCTTGGTCTGCCGCTGTCCCTCTCTTTCCCCTCGCCATCTCTCTCTTTACAGCCTTCACCTCTCTCTCTCTCTCTCTTGTTCTCTCGCTCTCCCCCCTCTATCTCTCTCTGACAGGCCGTTTGGTGTGAAAGCAGAGGGTTGACATAGTCCGCTGTGGTTCGCTGACCACTGATGACTATCGGACCGCCCTGGCCTAATGTCACAGTCGGCGTGGTGACCGAAGCAGACGAGAGCTCATCTTGTCTTATACTGCCTCACTCAATGGCAGAAACACCCCACACCCAGTTCCACCATAATCTCTCTGTGTCCAGACCACAGAACCACAACTGAAATGAATCAGAGCACAATATATATATATATTTTTTTTAATCATAACACATGGCTTGACTGAGAACCTGTCCCCATCTAAGCGATTTAATGAAAGAGTAGCTCAGGCCCAAAGATAACCTGGCATTAGAAGACAGCGTGACAGGATCCAACCGTAAACCAAGCCAATATACAGTAATAGTAGACACTTCCATTGAGTCAAAGTCTGTGGTAGGAGAAGACTGTAAAGAAAAAGATCTATGACCAAGATATTACCACGGACGACACAAATACAGAGGCTAGGGGAGCACAGAGAGTGTAAGTGCTGTGGGCTTAGAGAATACATAACCTATTCTATACGATAAACTGCAAACTCCAGGCCGTACATCATAGACAGATCCACATTGGCAACGTGTCACGGAGGGCGTATGTGCTTAGAATGTATAGCCCATCGCAATAAAATGTATATGGCCCATAAGATTCCAAATGTAATTAGAAACTTGGGCTTCATAGTGCGGGTGTGGAATGACTTTTTTTCAGGTTGTCATGACCGCGTTACCAGGTGTGTGTGCGATAAAAGAAAATGGTATCCCATGAACACCTTTGGCAAAGGATTATATGGATTATAAGGTCAATCTGATGTGTGTTAATTTAAAATGGGTTTTCTAACTGTGTTTAATAAAATAGGTGAGTCCTTTGGTGTCTCCCTAAGGTGTGTCACAGGGTTCATATCATATCATATTGACCTATTTGAAGCAGATGTATCTGGGGGACTATATGGGGTGACTGACATTGACAATGCAAAACCAAGATTGAATTATAAAAATAAGTGCTGTAATATGGTAATGGTAGGGCCTGGAGTTGTTCCTCACCAGTCCTAGTTAAAAACAACTCCTGGCCCAATAGGCAAGAGCCATCACTTCTCTCTGGAGGCCAGTGGACATAAACATATTGACATTCAGAGAAGGTTAGAGGGAGAGAGGTCACCTTTAATTACCCTTATGAATAACTCTTACCACCCGAAACACACCCTTAACCTTTAACCCCGCACCTATCTATCACACGGGATGGAGCTCAGTCTGTGGAACCACCCCCCCCTCCCCCACACACACACACACACACACACACACACACAAGACCCTCTTCTCTGTAGCTATGAGGCTTTGAAGTTTGAGTTAGTTAGATGAATATGTTTGCCAGAAACGATGACAAGTTGTGGCGGAAACTGCAAAATACAGAAAAGTAAAGTCAATCATGAGTTCATTTGCATTCACTCTCTTCCTCTTCATCTTTGTTCATTTGCAAGTCAGTAAGGCATGTAATGAGCTTCTTCTTTTTCAAAACCAGGTGTTCATTGGCAGAAGAATTACACAAAGAGAACTGTAAAAAAGGACAATGCCATTGTTCAAAGCAGAAAGTGCCTTTGAGAGAGAATATTTTCATCCCCAGCACAACAGAATTCCCTCTCAAGAGACTGAAAAGACTTGGCATGGGTCCTCAGATCCTCAAAATGTTCTGCACCATCGACAGCATCCTGACTGGTTGCATCACCGCCTGGTGTGGCAACTGCTCGGACTCCGACCGCAAGCACTACAGTGGGAAGTGTGTACGGCTCAGTACATCACTGGGGCCAAGCTTCCTGCCATCCAGGACCTCTATACCAGGCGGTGTCAGAGAAATTCCCAAAGAATTGCCATGGACTCCAGCCACCCTAGTCATAGACTGTTCTCTCTGTTACCGCACGGCAAGTGGTACCGGAGCGCCAAGTCCAGGTCCAAAAGGCTTCTTAACAGCTTCTACCCCCAAGCCATAAGACTCCAGAACATCTAAACAAATGGCTACCCAGATTATTTGCCCCCACCCCATATTTTTACGCTGCTGCTACTCTTTGTTTATTACCCATGCGTAGTTACTTTATCTCTACCTACATGTACATATTACCTCAATTACATCGACTAACCGGTGCCCCCGCACATTGACTCTGTACCGGTACCCCCTGTATATAGCCTCGCTACTGTTATTTTATTGTTGCTCCTTAATTATTTGTTATATTTCTGTTTGTTTTTTCTTCTTAAAACTGCGTTGTTGGTTCGGGGCTTGTAAGTAAGCATTTCCCTGTAAGGTCTACCTACACCTGTTGTATTCGGCGCATGTGACAAATAAAATTGTATTTGACTCGCTTTGAAATCCTCAGAGTCCGAGAAACGATTTAGATGGGGATTGAGAGTCCAAAGTGCACGGGGATGACATCACTTGGCAGTGCACTATCGTTGTGAGGACGGGACCCCGCGGGCCACAGCTGCTGGATCAGGGGGAGGACAAAGGGCCCTTGGTTAGGGGTGTGTCTCCTGAACCTCTGCACCCCTCTGTCAGCAGGATGGAGAGAATTTAGGGAGGAATAAAATAATGGAGGGCTGAAGGGTTGAGACGTGGGGTGTTTTCTGAATGAATAAAGGGAGGACTGAAAGACTCTGGTCAGAATCACTGCTAGTCTGCTCTCCTAAGCTCTCCGCTGAGGCGTTGAATAGACCCTACCCTGAAAGCCCACTGGTCTTGTCATTAATCATGTCTATTCTGTCTTTCATCAGCCAGTGCTGTATATTCTCTACTCTGTACTAAACACACAACGTCTCCACAACATCTCCACAACACGCGAGAACAGTCCCTATCCCACAAGCTCGACCTCAACATACCAGAAGCCCAATAACGATCCTCTTCACAAACTATACACCTGGCCATTATCAGTTCCCTGCGTCAAACCCACTGCAGTCCAATCTGGGAAAGAGAGATGCTGAGAGAGACGATGAGAGCGTTGGAGAGGGACAGTCTTCTATACTGCTCCAGACTGCCTCTCTCTGCGTGTCATGTCATGTCTGGCTGTATTCAATAGAGGGCACCCCAGCAGCTACAGGACAACATCTCCAGCTGTATTGACTCATAAGAACTTTGCTGTGTGAACTCTGTTGCTCATTAGTGTGCACTAGAACACGGCAGAAAAGGGTAATCAACAACGCTAACAGATAGTCAATAAGGATATTCCTTTTCATTTACAGATACATTAGGGCATAAGAGAAGAGAGGAGTTATATGTGAGTAGGTGCATGTTCGCTGACACACAGGATGACAAAGCCCACGCCCCTACGGGCAGGCTGTCTCCATGGCAACGCCACAGCCGGTGTTTCTCTGTCCAGTACCGGCGGTTAAGCTCCTCTTTGAACGGCCGGCCAATGACAGACGTGCCGACTACGGGGAAATATGCCCTACCAGCAGGGCGAAAAGGGAGTGTGTGTGTATGTGCAAGCGTGAACGTATGCACGTGCCCACGTGTGTGTGTGTGTGTTTGAGTGTGTTCTGCTCGTTCATTCGTGCATGCTTTTGTGAGTGCGCGTGGCCACACGTCTGTGTGTTTGCACAACATCAAGGGACCCATATCAGCTTTTAACACCCACTCCCCCTTATAACCAGAGAGCCATGGCACTTGGCACAGTCGTATCACGATTGGCACACACGACCAGGTCTATTTTATTTCCAGGAAGATGGTGCTTGGCCAGAGCAAAGTGGACCGTAACAGCATTGGTATTCATCGGTATTCATTTGTATTCCAGCAGTGTGCGATGCCACTTCAGCCCTGGCAAAGAGGTAGAGAAGCAGATAACCCTCCCTACACAGTAATCAGACCCAAACTACAGTAGGAATGAATGCTCCTTTTATTTCTGGTGTCTACTGCCAGAAGTAGAGAAGAGGAGAAGGGAGAGGAGGAGAGGAGAGGGGAGGAGAGGAGAGAGGAGGAGAGGGGAGGAGAGGAGAGGGGAGGAGACGAGAGAGGAGGAGAGGGGAGGAGAGAGGAGGAGAGAAGAGGAGAAGGGAGAGGAGAGAGGAGGAGAGGAGAGGGGGGGGGAGAGAGGAGGAGAGGAGAGGAGGGAGGGAGGAGGCGAAGGGAGAGGAGAGGAGAGAGGAGGAGAAGGGAGAGGAGAGGAGAGAGGAGGAGAAGGCAAGAGGAGGAGAGGAGAGAGGAGGAGAGGGGAGGAGAGAGGCAGAAAGGAGTGGAGATGAGATGGGAGAGGAGAGGAGGAGAGGAGAGGAGAGGAGAGGAGAGGGGAGGTAAGGAGAGGGGAGAGGAGAGGGAGGAGGAGAGGAGAGAGAGGAGAGAGAAGAGGAGAGGGGAGAGGGGAGAGGAGGAGGAAAAGGAGAGGAGAGGAGAGGGAGGGGAGGGAGAGGAGAGGAGACGGGAGAGGAGAGGAGAAAAGGAGAGGAGAGGAGACGGGAGAGGAGAGGAGAGGAGAGGGGAGAAAAGGCAGTCATACAGTATACTTAAACTCTAAACCTCCTATCCATCTGCACTCACAGATGGCCAAGATCAATAGAAAGCAGATATCATCCCCACATACCCATTCCAAAAGCATTTTTAACTTCTGCCTCAGTTTCACAGTACAGCCCTAACACTCTCCACCAACATTGCCTGTGTAAGTGATTTGTTGAATATATCTAACCAAACCTGGGTTTAAATACTATTTGGAATGATTTCAAATACAAATACCAGGCTTATTTGAGCCTGCTTGGTGCGATGGGACCAATAGAATAGTTGAAAAACTACAAACACCTCCCCCTGCCTGCAGGAAGACTAAAGCAAATGTTATAGATTTCAGATAAAATTTCATACAGGTCTGTATCAACCAGTGGGTCTTGCGACGGGTATACAGAGATTACCAGTTTACAGAGGAGTATAGAGTGCAGTGATGTGTCCTATAAGGATCTAGCCGCTCGAGAGCACCCTTGCCTGCCGATCTATAAATTATGTCTTCGTAATTGCTACTGTAGAAAGGCATGACAACTAAAAAAAGTTAGAAAGACTGTAGAAGGACTGTAAGATGATATTATAAAACTAACAGCAATAGGCAGCAATAGACCCTGTCAATTACCCATAATACCTTTAGATTTCATCGTGTGAGGGGAGTAAAGTATACGATAAATAGCTTTTCCCTTCTTCTTCCAGAGGCCATTAGGCCCTTAGTCTTCTTCCCCTTCATCTGTCTCCGCGCTTGTCTCTTTAAAAAAAAGGCTTCAGCTCATTAACTTCATGGGTAGATCAATTAATCGTTAGCAGTTAGACAAAGCTGCCTACTCGTGCCCTTTTTCCTCTACCGCCTCACCGAGCTTCTCTTGAACAATGATGTCTATGACGTTTACCACGCTCCCGCCTTTCTTCCCCACTGCTGATCGTTCTAATAGAGAGAATCAATTTAATGAATAAATCAGTGACGAAATCACCTAGTTGAGGGAATCACTTAATGCGAAAGTGTATATCGTCAATATATCACAGCCAAGGGTCTCTCGCGCTTTATAATGCTTCATGGCTGCATGGAAAGGGCTTATAACATGTTTATGAGGCACAACGACACTTCAAAATGAACTGCTTCATGTGTTAGCCTAGTAAGAGAAGTTCCTGTAGCTGTGAAAATACCTGTCACTTCGAGCACTGTAAGCAAAGATGTCATTCCGCCAACGGCAAGATAGAGACGCGAAGAACAACAAAAGAAACGTGGGGGTAAGTGCCGTGAAAACCCTACTCTTCACGTAATTAGAGTTGTTTGGCGCCTGTACGATCAAAGGAAACATTTTGCTTTTGAAATGCTTTGATTAAACAAAGCACAAAGACTTTTCATGTTGAATAACGCCGTAAACAGAAGTAGTTTACTGAATACAGGCCAGTGGTAGGGTGGTGTCCTTATTGGTTAGACAAGAAGCTCGACAGATCAATAGTAATGCACACCCGAAATGGAGCACCTGAGATAAACAAAAAGATAGCTCTAGAGCAAGTCGTAAATCGCTTTTCCTCAATGTGATATTCGGTAATCATTCCAATGTAAGACATAAGCATCATAATGAATTATACCTGGGTGCTTTAAGTACAATTCCTTCAAACATGGACTGTATTTCTGACGAGCGTCATGGGCCACTCGGGAGGAGGTGATACGTCTCCTACCCATAATCCACCATCACATGTCAGAAGGCTTTCTGGGCTCTGGGATATTTTCACACTCGACAGAGAGGCTGTCAGCCAGATGTGAGGAGGGAGTGTGTGGGGGAAAAAAAAAAGGAGCAGAGGTCTGTTTATCATTTCTAAAAAATTACATGTCTCTGAGGCCGTAGTAGACACAACCCCCAGTATCAGAAAGCAGCCACTCTCAACTTGAGATATCACTGTATTGTCACACTTCTATCTTTAGCAGCACCTTAGAGTGAGTCACCCATGACCTCACCTGCCTTCACAACAGAAACATGAAATGATTGATGACGTCAATGATGATATCATTTATGATAGCGTCTAGCTTTCATAGCATGACTCAGCTAAGATGTCATGGCCTTCTTCAAGGTGCCTCATCATATGTCTGAGTAGCGCTCCTGGTAGAGACACAGATCTAGGATTAGCTTTCCCGTGCCAAATCCTAACCACAACCAATAGGGTCAAAACCCTCAAACCTACCTTAGACCAATTGAGTGGAGAGGAACCATTAGACAAGCCCACACAGCAGGGTGATAAATGTATCTGACTGACTCACACACACACACACACACACACACACACAGGAAGACCTCGCGTGTCACTTTCGGTCAGGGTATGAAGGGTTGAGGTATCACCTGAGGCATCACCCTGCTACACCCACATTACCCACTACAGCACTCCATCTCCCAGACAGAGACAGACAGAGATTGACATAAAGAGAGAGACCTAGAGAGAGACAGAGAGACAGCTAGTGAGACTGAATGAGTGACAGAGAGAGAGATAGTGAGACAGAGAGAGAGGCAGAGACAGGGAGAGAGAGAGAAAGAAGAGGGGATAAACAGGGGAGAGAGGGGTAAAGAGGGAGGGTGGAAGGTGGAGGGAGGTGAGGAGAGAGAGAGGAGGAGAAGCACTGAGCAAAAGAGAGAGAGATAAAAAAAATGAGAAAAACCAACAAGCTCAGAGATGATCTCTCCTCTTTGCATCCTCTGCAGCAGCAGTGTCCCAGTCGTTGCTCATTGAATGCTAAGTGACAGCTATGTTACTATTTCCAATTCCAAGCCTGTCACACGGCAATGGGGGAATCTAACACGCAGAATAATAAATGCTGTCGCAGATGAATCTGCATCCGTCCTGTTTAAATTGAACAGGCACTCCTAGGTCTGTGGCGGTCATGACATTTTGTCAGCCGGTGATTGTCAAGCAAATAACTGCCGGTCTCACGGTAATTGACCGTAAATTAACATAAACACATTTCGCATCTCCTGGCTTCCACGCATAACCTACAAGTCACAGATGTGGACATCTCAATAAATCTATTTAATATAGTCTACACCATCACAATAAATCCATTACTTATTTTAGACAGTTCTAAATAAACATGATGTGAAGAAAATGTAGTCTATTTCAGAAGAACAGAATAGCATACACTGAGTTGTCCTTATGTTAGGTCCTGATCTGGCTATGCCAAATGGCTGTGGGCGGCACTAGTTCATTTAACAGGCATGATTTGCTTAGAATTCCGTGGAATTATTTTATAGTGGGAAGAATACAATTCAACATAACTGAATTATTTAGTTATTTATGTAACTTTAGTTGTGATACAAACTTTAGACTATATGTTTAGATTTTTATATATTTTATACATACAGGATGTGACTCTAAGCATCGTTCTGTTTTTTTTGCGCAGGCTGCACACACTTCATCAGTCTCTCATTCACAATGTGATAAGTACTTGATAATATTCTCACCCATCAGACTACTCTCTATTTCATCTGATCTTTACATATAGCTAACTAATATATTTCTATAATTACTTTGATTAGAATGGCCCACAAAAAAACAACAAAAATATGTCATACGTAGCCTGCACTTGAATAGCGGATGGAGGTTACGTGCAGTTCCGTTTTTAATATGCATAGGCGGCGCATCCATAAGGCTAGGGGAAGCTTTTTCTGAAGTAAATTGAATTATACTGAACAAATATGTGACCCGTTTCAGGAAACTAGGCGCATGTCGCAAAAAAACATCTTTTTTAAATCAAAATGCGTATCGGTATGTGTATGGTAAATTATTTTTTAAATATATGTGTACTAAAACTTAAAAGACTCCAGTATGCAAGTATCCATTTCGATCGAACATCACTGAAACAACTCCCCTGTGTGTACCAGAGCGCAGAATAACTGATGAACTTATGAACGCTCAACACCCATTGAATATGGCCGGTGTCGGCAAAAAAACGCAATTGAATTGTTGCCAGCAGCACAGTTACCGTCACCAATGCTCTGGATAACATTAAAACAGCCTAAGCAGCTCTGCTCGGGGTGAGTAAAATGGTCCAAGTTTGGGTGGGGGCTAAAGCTTAAGATGTTTCTTATGGCATTGCACACAGTCAGTGTGAACCAGAGTGACTTGACAAAACAACCATGGGCCAAGTAAGCTGTACATGTGCAGTTTCTTGCCTTACTACACACACTGGGCATCATTCACAAGTGATGGTATATCATTCAGAGATGATAATATTGTCACTCATCAGAGTATTCATAATTTAATCTTGTCTTTACATATACTAAATAATATATGTGTGAAATTAGTTTTGATTTAGAATGGGCCATTGTCATGCACCTGTCAGGACAGGGGCAGGGGAAACATATATCATCTATGCACTCAAATAGCGAATGGAGAACGCTTTTCCCTTGGTTCATTTTCATGCCAGTCAGGTATAAATTCAATTTACTTCAGAAAAAGCTTCCCCTAGCCTTATGGATGCGCCGCCTATGCTTGCTACTCCTGTTGTAAAACGAAGCAATGTGCTAAATATTAGGTCAGTTGAGAAAAAAATATAGTAGACCCAGCCTGTAGAAAGCTGATGGGATCCTCCTCTTTTTATTAGAGGCCATCAAAACTCAGGTTTCTCACAGAATTGTATAGCCTATAGAAGATTTGCGCAACATGAGCTCATGGGCTCTCATGAAGTGTTTCATTTGATTTTCGATACATTTGCAATGATGTCAGAGTGATTAGTGGGACAATAGAGTGCTGCGTACCAGACCATTAGCGACTGGCCGTTAGCAAGTTTGGTAGGCTACTAATGATCAGCCGCACCAGAGAGCAGTTTTGGAGAAGCCTAGTTACCGTGACTAAATGGTCACGTGGAATATGATTGCGGTCATGACTCATTACCGCCGGTGTGGCGGTAATAGAGTCACCATAACAGCCCCAGGCAGTCCTGGTCTACTTACTCTCTGTCTGCTTAGGGGTGGATGGCTGTGGCAATGGCGCTGTTCCGAGGAATCAAAAGAGACTGTTTAGGGTTGGAGTCCTCGCCTGTTTACTTGTTTGAGGAAGTTAGAGGAAAAGGCATGGCAGGCATTTTATCGTGTTTGTGTGTGTGTGTGTGTGTGTGTGTGTGTGTGTGTGTGTGTGTGTGTGTGTGTGTGTGTGTGTGTGTGTGTGTGTGTGTGTGTGTGTGTGTGTGTGTGTGAAAGAGACAGATACACAAAGATAGAGAGAGAGAGACATACAAAGAGAGAGCGAGATAGACATATATACAAAGACAGAGAGAGAGAGAGAGAGAGAGAGAGAGACATACAAAGAGAGAGCGAGATAGACATATATACAAAGACAGAGAGAGAGAGAGAGAGAGACATACAAAGAGAGAGCGAGAGAGACATATATACAAAGACAGAGAGAGAGAGAGAGAGAGAGAGAGAGAGAGACATACAAAGAGAGAGCGAGATAGACATATATACAAAGACAGAGAGAGAGAGAGAGAGAGAGAGAGAGAGAGAGACATACAAAGAGAGAGCGAGATAGACATATATACAAAGACAGAGAGAGAGAGAGACATACAAAGAGAGAGCGAGATAGACATATATACAAAGACAGAGAGAGAGAGAGAGAGAAAGAGAGAGAGACACACCAGCCCCTGTGACATTGTACACTTTGTTGAAAGACATAGAAAGTTGGGCCAGGAGAGGATTAAAACTGGGCAACACAACAGAGCCAAAACAGACAACAAAATAAAGTAAATACCAGTCAAATATATAAATTCCAAACAAGGCTCAATGGCCTGTGTGTACATTACCAGGTGGCCAGGTCAGAAGTTATTCACATGGGACTTGATTCTCCTAGGGGTGAAGATGCCAAAACAGACTAACACTATCTGTGTCTTAGGGAAAATACGTTTTGATAGGGCCGGGCACAGTAGCAATGCTCATACAAATTGGTAAAAGGTTTTAAAAACAATTATAATAAATGCAACAGTTAAACAATGTATTAGGATACTCCAAACTGTTTGAATGTTTTAATGAATCAGGTATTGATTGAATAATAGTACATAAAACATTTTACTGACACGGACAAATAACACATTGAGGTTCAGGGATTTTTGTGGGAGTTCAGATATTCCATTCATTGTAAAATGTCAACGGTTTTTCTGATAACGCAGTCATACAGTATATATATATATTTTTAATGGTATCAGGTATTTATTTGATATATTGTGTTAAAATAAAGAAATGTGTAGGTACCAAATATGCATAAATACAATGGGTGTATTTGCATTTATGAATACTTTAACACAAAGGGGTGTAATAGGGCTGCATCCACAAAAACCTCCTCTGTCTCGGCCTACCTGCACTGTCTAGGCTGCCTCATTAATGACTGTTGTTGTCACCTTCTGTTGCATAACTCAGCATGTGTGTCAATAGCAAGATACCCTCAGATAACAAATCAACACTTCTCGGCTCTAGATTACACCTATCTATACATACTTTACATTGTTTGCGAGATCAGGCATAATATCGTTATAATCTTTGTACATTTTCGGGAAGATGCTCTCATTTCAGCGCAACTCATTGGCAAACATCCCACTGGGCACACTGGTCGAATCCACGTCATTTCAATGAAATTGCCTTGAACCAACATGGAATAGAAGTTGAATTGACGTCTTGTGCCCAATGGGATTTCAACTATAGCAAAGGATGACTTTTTTTCGAACGCCCATCAAAATAAAGTTCTCTTTCTTCCCTTTCTTGACGTAAGTGTCGAGAT
Source organism: Oncorhynchus tshawytscha (assembly GCF_018296145.1). Classification (NCBI taxonomy): domain Eukaryota; kingdom Metazoa; phylum Chordata; class Actinopteri; order Salmoniformes; family Salmonidae; genus Oncorhynchus; species Oncorhynchus tshawytscha. The sequence continues at coordinate 50,967,983 of NC_056438.1, read as the reverse complement.
GATGTGCTCATTCCCAGATGGAGCTTTAGCACTCTTGTAGATGCTACGGAACGACAATGTATTCCATTGAGTCATTTCAGCCATTACTGAGAGGTGTTTGACAGGCCATTATAAAAACATTTCCGCGGTCGTAACATTAACAGGGGGAGACAAGGCACAAGCAAGAGTGTGAAAGAGTCGCAGGCATAAAAGGAAAGCAATCAATCCATGGAGATTTCAGTGACAAGTGGATTCTGCACCCCTCAAACACAGGAAATAGACGGCAGAAGAAAAGACAGATCCTCCGGTGGGCAGGACACGCGCGTTGCTAAATGAATGGTGAATGTGTACTTGCGCGTGAGTTGTTATGTTAGTGTGCGCGTTTGTATGTGTTCAAAGTTAAAGAATGTATAAGGAATGTATAAGTATGTTTGCATAAGAATATACACTACGTGACCAAAAGTATGTGGACACCCGCTGGTTGAGCACCTCATTCCAAAATCATAGGCATTAAAATGGAGTTGGTCCCCTCCTTTACTGCTATAACAGCCTCCAGTCTTCTGGGAAGGCTTTCCACTAGATGCTGGAACATTGCTGGGGGGACTTGCTTCCATTCAGCCACAAGAGCATTAGTGAGGTTGGGCACTGATGTTGGGAGATTAGGCCTGGCTTGCTGTCGGCATTCCAATTCATCCCAAAGGTGTTTGATGGGGTTGAGGTCAGGGCTCTGTGCAGGCCAGTCAAGTTCTTGCAACCCGATCTCGACAAACCATTTCTGTATGGACCTCGCTTTGTGCACGGTGGCATTGTCAGGCCTTCCCCAAACTGTTGCCACAAAGTTGGAAGCACAGAATCGTCTAGAATGTCATTGTATGCTGTTATGTTACGATTTCCCTTCCCTGGAACTAAAAGGTCTAGTCCGAACCATGAAAAACAGACCATTATTCCTCCTCCACCATACTTTACAGTTGGTGCTATGCTTTGCGGCAGGTAGCGTTCTCCAGGCATCCGCCAAACCGAGATTAGTCCGTCGGACTGCCAGATGGCACTCACATTAACATCTGCTAACCATGTGTATGTGACCAATAACATTTGATTTGAAGCATGATTCATCACTCCAGAGAACGCGTTTCCACTGCTCCAGAGTCTGATGGCGGCGAGCTTTACACCTCTCCAGCCGACGCTTGGCATTGCGCACGCATGGTGATCTTAAGCTTAAGATCTTAATTAAGCTGCTCAGCCATGGAAACCCATTTCATGACTCTACTGACACATAGTTATTGTGCTGACGTTGCTTCCAGAGGCAGTTTGGAACGCGCTACACGCTTCAGCACTCGGCAGTCCTTTTCTGTGGGCTTGTGTGGCCTACCACTTCGCGGCCGAGCCGCTGTTTCTCCTAGACGTTTCCACCTCACAATAACAGCACTTACAGTTAACCGGAGAAGCTCAAGCAGGGCAGAAATTTGACAACCTGACTTGCTGGAAAGCTGGCATCTTATGATGATGTCACATTGAAAGTCACTGAGCTCTTCAGTAAGGCCATTCTACTGCCAATGTTTCCCTATGGAGATTGCATGGTTGTGTGCTCGAATCTATACACCTGTCAGTAACTGGTGTGGCTGAAATAGCCGAATCCACTCATTTGAAGGGGTGTCCAGATACTTTTGTATATATAGTGTATGTAGGAATGTGTAAATATATGTATGTATGTGAGTGTGAGAGTGTTTCGTTTAAAGTGTGTATGCAAGCTCAATGACATGTCTGTGTTTGTTCATGAGAGGCAGGGCCGTCAAACACTGAGGTTGTGTTCAATGCCTAATAAACTGACAAATTATCCTTTATACAGTTCACTGCGCATTCTTCAGGTTTTTACATAAATTCTTGTGACATGGAGAAACAACAGTCTTTCTGCTCTAGGCTGTTGTTCCAGTGACCAGACTGATGTTTCTCAATGATAAACTGATACCCTGGGACAAGGCACACGGGCGTGGAACTCTACAGAGCAGCATGCACGCATGCACAGACGCACACAGGAACACATACACTTCATGTGAGAACTCTTATAGCCACAGTGGAAGAAAAACACCCTTAATTTCCCTTAATGCACCACTTAGACTGACATTCTAATAAAATGTCATATTAGTAGCAATGGAGGCTGGTGGGATGAGCTGTAGGAGGACAGGCTCATTGTAATGGCTGCATTGGAGTAATTAGAACCGAGTCCAACATGTGGTTTCCATATGTTTGATGTGTTTGATACCATTCAATTTATTCCATTCTAGGTATTAAAATGAGCCCATCCTCCTATAGCTCCTCCTACCAGCCTCCTCTGATTAGTCGAGAAATTATAACACGCTACCTTGGTGGTCAGAATATGTGGTTGGTGTAGCATGAAACGGGGTGGGGAGAATACGTGAGAACTGTAGCGTGAAACGGGGTGGGGAGAATACGTGAGAACTGTAGCGTGAAACGGGGTGAGGAGAATACGGGAGAACTGTAGCATGAAACGGGGTGAGGAGAATACGGGAGAACTGTAGCATGAAACGGGGTGAGGAGAATACGGGAGAACTGTAGCATGAAACGGGGTGAGGAGAATACGGGAGAACTGTAGCATGAAACGGGGTGAGGAGAATACAGGAGAACTGTAGCATGAAATGGGGCGAGGAGAATACAGGAGAACTGTAGCATGAAACAGGGTGAAGAGAATACGGGAGAACTGTAGCATGAAACGGGGTGAGGAGAATACGTGAGAACTGTAGCATGAAACGGGGCGAGGAGAATACAGGAGAACTGTAGCATGAAACGGGGTGAATAGAATATGGGAGAACTGTACCATGAAACGGGGTGAGGAGAATACGGGAGAATGAAACGGGGTGAGGAGAAATGCTGGGAGAACGGGTGCATGAAACGGGGTAGCATGAAACGGGGTGGGGTGAGGAGAATACGGGAGAACTGTACCATGAAACGGGGTGAGGAGAATACGGGAGAACTGTAGCATGAAACGGGGTGAGGAGAATACGGGAGAACTGTAGCATGAAACGGGGTGAGGAGAATACGTGAGAACTGTAGCATGAAACGGGGTGAGGAGAATACGGGAGAACTGTAGCATGAAACGGGGTGAGGAGAATACGGGAGAACTGTAGCATGAAACGGGGTGAGGAGAATACGGGAGAACTGTAGCATGAAACGGGGTGAGGAGAATACAGGAGAACTGTAGCATGAAACGGGGTGAGGAGAATACGGGAGAACTGTAGCAGCATGAAACAGGGTGAGAACGGGAGGTGAGGAGAATAGCATGAAACGGGGAGAACTGTAGCATGAAACTGTAGCATGGGGTGAGGAGAATACAGGAGAACTGTAGCATGAAACGGGGTGAGGAGAATACAGGAGAACTGTAGCATGAAACGGGGTGAGGAGAATACGGGAGAACTGTAGCATGAAACGGGGTGAGGAGAATACGTGAGAACTGTAGCATGAAACGGGGTGAGGAGAATACGGGAGAAGAACTGGAAGAAGATACAAAGGCTGTGAGAAATTACAGTACTCCCTCCCCATGCCATACTGTAGATCTGTGTGATTTTCAGTTGGCACTGAGTCACACACACAGACACACTGACACAAACACCTGTGTGCACATTAACACACTTCCTAGCACACAACCACACACACCCTGAAATAAACACAGCCACACACACCCTGAAATAAACACAACCACACACATACCCTGAAATAAACACAACCACACACACCCTGAAATAAACACAGCCACACACACCCTGAAATAAACACAACCACACACACCCTGAAATAAACACAGCCACACATACCCTGAAATAAACACAACCACACACACCCTGAAATAAACACAGCCACACACCCTGAAATAAACACCCTGAAATAAACACAACCACACACACACCCTGAAATAAACACAACCACACACACCCTGAAATAAACACAGCCACACACACACACCCTGAAATAAACACAACCACACACACCCTGAAATAAACACAGCCACACACACCCTGAAATAAACACAACCACACACACCCTGAAATAAACACAACCACACACACCCTGAAATAAACACAGCCACACACACCCTGAAATAAACACAGCCACACACACCCTGAAACAAACACAACCACACACACCCTGAAATAAACACAACCACACACATACCAGCCAGGCTGTTCAAGACTGACGCAGAAACTGAGGACTCCGGGAAATGCCTTCAAAACCGTCCACTAGGGGCAACAGTGAGAAATTTGACGTTTGGAAAACGTGAATGAACTTCTAATTCTGCAGACTGTGATAGCTTGACAAACACACACACACACACACACACACACACACACACACACACACACACACACACACAGGCACACACAGGCACACGCACACAAACACACACACACACACACACACAGGCACACACTTTACCCCAAGCAGGACAAATTTCATTAGGATATTTTTTTACCTACAGTAGGCTCCTCCTCAAAGGTGCTAGATTAAAAGCAATTCCCACTTTACTACAGATGGCTCCAAAACAAATCATATCACACACACACGCACACACACTCACAAACACATGCACACACACAGCCCCCCACCACTCCCACACACACTTTGTGTCTCTCACTCTGCTCTCTCACTCTTTCACTCACCCAAACACACACTAAAACAGCCCGACGCTTGAGCATGTCTGCTCGTTGTATTTCAATCACTGAATCGATGCTAGATCTATGGGCCGGGGGCCAGAGATGTTCCCCCTGGCTAGCAGCCCCTGGATCCTGGCTCTCCTACTGGCTGGCCTGGCTGGGGCTATTGATCCAAGCTCTCAGAGCCAATTGCTTTCACAGTGGATTAAGGTGTTATGGGACAGTGAGCAGGTTGTGTGTGTGTGTGTGTGTGGGGGGCTGAGAAAGAGCTTTATTGTACCGGGGCTTACAGCCTGCATGGTACCACCAGGACAGGATCAGCACACCACTAATTATTCTATACTCTAGCTGTCCCACTAGAAGGGATTCTGATTGGAAATGAATAGATACAAAACTCAAACACTCACTGTTAACGTCTCAACGCTCAACCCCCCACCCCCTATGAAAACAAAGACGTAGAAGAGTCTGTAAGCCAATTCCCTTCCTTCATCTCTCCTTCTCCTCATCCTCCTCCTCTCCTCCCCCTCTCCCCTTTCAGTTTCCCCCCTCTCCACGCCACAATTAGCCACTCAGCCTGGGTTCTCCAGATGGAGGCCAGGAGGATGAGGGGAGGAGTTGATGCGGAGACAGCCAGGGAGAGAACAAAAAAGGCTAACCCCAGCCCCAGACAGACTCCGTTGTCCGCCAGAGATTTCCCTGTCAAATCACTCATTTTCAAAACGCTTTCCTTTCCATTTCAAGATTAGAGCTCAGAAGGGTGGGAGTCGCTGGGTAGACAGTCATGAGGTGAAAGGGGCCAAAGGTGAGAGGGGCCAATGGGGGAAGGAGGATCTTTCTTTAAGTGGACACAGCGGCAGCCCATTCAGTTTCAGACGACTGAGGAGTGAATTGACTGGGTGGGTCAGAGGAAAAGCCTCCATTACCTTAATACCTCTATTGTATCTCTGCTATGCCGACGCTGGGAAGAACATGGGAGAGAGCGGGAGGAAGGGAAGAGAGACAGAGGAAGGGAGGGGAGGGGAGAGAGACGGAGGAAGGGAGGGGAGGGGAGAGAGACGGAGGAAGGGAGGGAGGGAAGAGAGACGGAGGAAGGGAGGGGAGGGGAGAGAGACGGAGGAAGGGAGGGAGGGAAGAGAGACGGAGGAAGGGAGGGAGGGAAGAGAGACGGAGGAAGGGAGGGAGGGAAGAGAGACAGAGGAAGGGAGGGAGGGAAGAGAGACGGAGGAAGGGAGGGAGGGGAGAGAGACGGAGGAAGGGAGGAAGGGGAGAGAGACGGAGGAAGGGAGGAAGGGAAGAGAGACGGAGGAAGGGAGGGAGGGGAGAGAGACTGAGGAAGGCAAGGAGGGGAGAGAGACTGAGGAAGGGAGGAAGGGAAGAGAGACGGAGGAAGGGAGGGAGGGGAGAGAGACGGAGGAAGGGAGGGAGGGGAGAGAGACGAAGGAAGGGAGGGAGGGGAGAGACTGAGAAAGGGAGGAAGGGAAGAGAGACGGAGGAAGGGAGGGAGGGGAGAGAGACTGAGGAAGGGAGGAAGGGAAGAGAGACGGAGGAAGGGAAGAGAGACGGAGGAAGGGAGGGGAGAGAGACGGAGGAAGGGAGGAAGGGAAGAGAGACGGAGGAAGGGAGGGAGGGAAGAGAGACGGAGGAAGGGAGGAAGGGAAGAGAGACGGAGGAAGGGAGGGGAGAGAGACGGAGGAAGGGAGGAAGGGAAGAGAGACGGAGGAAGGGAGGGGAGGGGAGAGAGACGGAGGAAGGGAGGGGAGGGGAGAGAGACGGAGGAAGGGAGGGAGGGAAGAGAGACGGAGGAAGGGAGGGGAGGGGGGGAGAGAGACGGAGGTAGGGGGGGAGGGGAGAGAGAGACGGAGGAAGGGGAGAGAGACGGAGGAAGGGAGGAAGGGGAGAGAGACGGAGGAAGGGAGGAAGGGAAGAGAGACGGAGGAAGGGAGGGAGGGAGAGAGACTGAGGAAGGCAAGGAGGGGAGAGAGACTGAGGAAGGGAGGAAGGGAAGAGAGACGGAGGAAGGGAGGGAGGGAGAGAGACGGAGGAAGGGAGGGAGGGGAGAGAGACGAAGGAAGGGAGGGAGGGGAGAGACTGAGAAAGGGAGGAAGGGAAGAGAGACGGAGGAAGGGAGGGAGGGGAGAGAGACTGAGGAAGGGAGGAAGGGAAGAGAGACGGAGGAAGGGAAGAGAGACAGAGGAAGGGAGGAAGGGAAGAGAGACGGAGGAAGGGAGGGAGGGAAGAGAGACGGAGGAAGGGAGGAAGGGAAGAGAGACGGAGGAAGGGAGGGAGAGAGACGGAGGAAGGGAGGAAGGGAAGAGAGACGGAGGAAGGGAGGGGAGGGGAGAGAGACGGAGGAAGGGAGGAAGGGAAGAGAGACGGAGGAAGGGAGGGAGGGGAGAGAGACGGAGGGAGGGAGGAAGGGGAGAGAGACGGATGAAGGGAGGGGAGACGGAGGAAGGGAGGAAGGGGAGAGAGACGGAGGAAGGGAGGAAGGGAAGAGTCGACCAGTGGGTGAGAAACATACACTGGCCCTTTTAAAAACACTGGGCCTTGTTTGCAAGTCTGAGTCGTGTGACTAGACTAGTACAACAGGGCTCGGCCAGAGTCGTGAGGATGAATAGCCGTCGACTGAAGACACTGTCAGGACAGCCTTTATGTCCGCGAAGATAAAGGTCACAGTGTGTCTGTGTATGTGTTTATTCCCCAATGTATTTTATTATGCTTCACACCTCCGCTGACACAAAAGCAGTGTGTCTCTGTACCTCAACCAATCCGGCCTCCAGAGAGATTCTACACAGAGAAATCGACCTGTCAAATGCCCAACAGCAAGACTCAAACCACCAGTAATTACATGCCATTCCCCACTACCAACTGCACTGATCTAACTACACTCTGAGAAAAAAGGGCTCAAAAGGGTTCTTCGGCTGGTCCCACGGGAGAACCCTTTTTGTTTCCAGGTAGACCCCTTTTTGGATCCGTGTAGAACTCTTTTGGATTCCAGGTAGAACCCTCTGTGGAAATGGTTCTACAAGGAACTCTAAAGGGTTCTACCTGGAACCAAAAGGGTTCTACTGAGAACCAAAACGAGTTCTTTAATAGCACCAGGGTTCTACCTGATAGCTCCTTTTTTTTCTAAGAGTGTAGCCCTGCGGTCATACAATCTGAAATGACATCTCAACCATCCAAATGAATGTAAAAAAAAATCCATGGTGACAAATTCCATGCCTACAAAGTGGCTTAAGGTAGTTTCTAGACAACCCCCATATGTATGCAACAAGAGCAGCTGGTCAAAATGGAACAGTCTCCCATCCCATAATTTGTCCAGCATTTCTCTAGACGTTCACTCTGACAAAGTATTGCTTTTCAAATGAAAGAGCTGTCAAATAGACTCGGACCAGTAAGAGCAACGTGTAGTGGGATGAAAACAGGAGAATATGTGTCTGTTGTCACTCTGTCGTAAATCAGCAGTAGGCAAAATAGGAAGTCTGAAAGCATAGCAGCCTTAAATTGGTCCTATCTGACAGACAGACAGAGACAGACAGGCTGGAGCGCTCATTAGAGTTGGAAAACAGATTTTCTGTCCTTCACTTACACACACGCACGCACGCACGCACGCACACACGCACACACGCACACACACACACACACACACACACACACACACACACACACACACACACACACACACACACACACACACACACACACACACACAGAGAGACTGGCAGTCTTGCTAATTCCTGTGTGGCCCTGGAAAGCTGCTGTCTCCCAGCCAGTGTGGGAACCCTGTAAACAAAGTCAGCACAAAGACAGTCAAAGAACACAAAGAGAGGATTACTCTGTCTCTCTCTCTCTCTCTCTCTCTCTCTCTCCCTTTCCCTCCTCCTTTCCTCCTCCTCCTTGCTCAGAGTCAAGGCCATTCAACATTCAAGCCCAGTCTTTTCTGGTAGGCGTTCTCTGAAGGCAGCCCCAGCAGGGGGTCCTTGGAACAGGGCAGTGTGAACAGGCCAGGGCTCTGATCAATAGTACAGCAGTGGGACTTGTCAGAGCCTCATACACTGTACGTCTGTCAGGCCAGTCAGTCGGCTTGTCTGTATGTGTGTCTGTCTGTCAGGCTGACTGGCAGTCTGTCTGTTCACCAGTCCGTCTCTCTCGCCATCATTCTGCCCCTCCCTCCCTCCCTCCCTCCCGTTCAGTCCACCTTTGAATGAATACAACACGTACTCCTTCTCCAGTCAAGAAACCGTGTGCCGTCACCCTGAAAACTAAGAGCCAGGTTTACTGTCAACAGGAATGTGCAATTACACATTCTCACCTACACAACCTACACACAGTGAGCACTGTCTGCTTGAGAAGAAGACACCTAATTGCTGTATAATGACATATTGTACCACATTACATGGAGGGTTGAGGTTGCGTTAGATATGACTCCGACAATTAGTGAGGGGGGAAACGAGTTGGTCTGGGATTACAGTCGGTGTCATGACATGAATTATATAGATGCAATTGTTCACTCTGTGGGTAATCACACAGGCTAAAGGAGCATGAAGTAGAGCTGTCCTCTGATGAAGTCTGTAGAGTCTGCACGGGAATGACAGCACACACAACTATATGGGGAGCATGTGTATAGTTCAACCTGTGGTGATTGGGAGTGTGTGTGTGTGTGTGTGTGTGTGTGTGTGTGTGTGTGTGTGTGTGTGTGTGTGTGTGTGTGTGTGTGTGTGTGTGTGTGTGTGATGCGTATAGGCCCAGATCACACAGGGGTAAGAGAAGCTCAGAGAGTCAGCCTCAATACAAACCTAACCTTCAAACCTGAAGAGACTCCTAGTCAAACCTCACAAACTAGAGCTAAGCTTAACTGATTGGACAAATCACTTGGGGAAAGGGTTCACACTAGTACACATCAGGCTTACAGGATAGATGTGGTACAGATAGAAGACAGGACATCCCCAATCCCTCCAAACCTAGTGTGATGGGCTGTGCTTCAGTATATCACACTCTAATCTCTTATCTGTAATGAGATCTGTGTAGAGGCTGTAGACGCATGTAGTGAATGTGCGTGTGTGTGTGTGTGTCTCCAAGGGGTAACAACAGGCGTGACAACAGGGGTGACAACAGGCTTGACAACAGGGGTGACAACAGGGGTAACAACAAGCATGACAACAGGGGTAACAACAGGGGTAACAACAGGCATGACAACAGGGGTGACAACAGGCATGACAACAGGGGTGACAACAGGGGCAATAACAGGGGCGACAACAGAGGAGAGAACAGGCGTGGCAACAGGGGTGACAACAGGAGTGACAACAGCGGTAATAACAGGGGCGACAACAGAGGAGACAACAGGCGTGACAACAGGGGTGACAACATGAGTGACAACAGGGGTAAGAACAGGGGCGACAACAGAGGACACAACAGGCATGAAAACAGGGGTGACAACAGGGGTAATAACAGGGGCGACAACAGGGGTAACAACAGGGGTGCTAACAGGGGTAACAACAGGCATGACAACAGGGGTGACAACAGGGGTAATAACAGGGGTGACAACAGGTGTGACAACAAGGCTGACTTCAGGGGCGACAACAGGTGTCATAACAGAGGAGACAACAGGGGTGACAACAAGGATGACAACAGGGGTGACAACAGGCGTGACAACAGGCATGACAACAGGGGTGACAACATGCGTGACAGCATGCATGACAACAGGGGTGACAACAGGGGTGACAACAGCCATAACAACAGGGGTAATAACATAGGCGACAACAGAGGAGACAACAGGGGCAATAACAGGGGTGACAACACTCATGACAAGAGAGGAGACAACAGGGGTGACAACAGGGGTGACAACAGGCGTGACAACAGGCGTGACAACAGAGGAGACAACAGTGGTGACAACAGGGGTAACAACAGGCATGACAGCAGGGATAATAACAGGCATGACAACAGGGGTGTCAACAGGGGTAACAACAGGTGTAACAACAGGCATGACAACAGGGGTGACAACAGACGTGAACACAGGCATGACAACAGGGGTGACAACAGGCGTGAACACAGGCATGACAACAGGGGTGACAACAGGCGTGACAACAGGCATGACAACAGGGGTGACAACAGGGGTAACAACAGGTGTAACAACAGGCATGACAACAGGGGTGACAACAGGCGTGAACACAGGCATGACAACAGGGGTGACAACAGGGGTGTGAACAGAGGTAACAACAGGCATGACAACAGGCGTGACAACAGGCATGACAACAGGGGTGACAACAGGCATGACAACAGGCATGACAAAAGGGGTGACAACAGGGGTAACAACAGGCATGACAACAGGGGTGACAACAGCCGCAACAACAGGGGTGACAACAGGGGTAATAACATAGGCGACAACAGAGGAGACAACAGGGCAATAACAGGGGTGACAACAGGCATGACAAGAGAGGAGACAACAGGGGCGACAACAGGGGTGACAACAGGCGTGACAACAGAGGAGACAACAGTGGTGACAACAGGGGTAACAACAGGCATGACAAGAGGGATAATAACAGGCATGACAACAGGGGTACTAACAGGGGTACCAAAAGGCATGACAACAGGGGTGCCAACAGGCTCGAACACAGGCATGACAACAGGGGTGACAACAGGGGTAACAACAGGCATGACAACAGGGGTGACAACAGGCGTGACAACAGGGGTGACAACAGGCATGACAAAAGGTATGACAACAGGGGTGACAACAGGGGTAACAACAGGGATAACAACAGGGGTAACAACAGGCATGGCAACAGGCATGACAACAGGGGTGACAACAGGCATGACAACAGGGGTAACAACAGGCATGACAACAGGCATATAGGGGTGACAACAGGGGTGACAACAAGGCCGACAACAGGGGTGACAACAGGCGTGACAACAGAGGAGACAACAAGGGTGACAACAGGCGTGACAAAAGAGGAGACAACAGAGGAGACAACAGGGGTGACAACAGACGTGACAAAAGAGGAGACAACAGAGGAGACAATAGGTGTGACAACAGGGGTGACAACAGGGGCGACAACAGGGGTGACAAGAGGCATGACAACAGAGGAGACACCAGGGGCGACAACAGGGGCAACAAAGGCAAATTGACAGGAGCCCCAGCCATCTGCAGCAGCCATGGGGTCCTTGTGTCCCCCTGTGTCCCTCTGTCTCCTCACTCTCTCTGACTGGCCCCTGGATCCATTATCCCCAGCCAGCTAGCACACAGTCACCGTCTGCTAATCAGGATTAGTAAGACAGGGGCAGGGTGAGAGGAATGTGACAAGGCCATGTACATAGAGAGAGGGGTAAGAGTGAGACAGAGTAAGGGTATAAGAGAGAATCTGAAAGGTGAAAGATGGGAACAGAGAAATGAGTGTAAGATACCAGGGAGGAAGAGAGATTAGAACAGAGAGGTAAGCGGGGATAAGAGGGGAGTGGTTGAGAGGCCAGAGAGCCTGTCAGAATAAAAGGGGACAAGACGAGAACAGATTCCAGTCTTTGGGTCGATCAAGAGAATGATGATTGCAGTGGAAGGACGGCGGAGATGGACTGGTCAAACACAGGCTCAGTTAGACAAGGAGAGAGCGGGTCTGGGTATGAATGGGAAACAGGTCGAACTGGGGGGTGAAGTTGAACATTTTTGGCCTCTTTGAGGTTGATGAACTGTGCAGTAGAGGGATGAGATGAGAAAGAGGGAAAAAGGCACCAAGCAAAAGTAGCTGTGAGATGAAGAAATGGGGGGGGGGTCAGGGAAGAAGAGGGGAAACATGGCAGAGAACAAGAGTGAGAGAGAACTGACACAAGAGGATCTCTATATCCATAGAGTATGACGACCAACTCCACTTCTGGTGTCTCTTTATTGTGTCAGAGTGAAGGTGTGTGTGTGTGTTTGTGTGCGCATGTGTTTTTGGGGTCATTATAAAGTGTGGCCCCTAGTCTTTCCTTGGGTCACACTCTTTCACTGCTGCCTTCCGTGCTTCCTCTGTTTAGATTATTGAGGGCCTTTCACTCTTTCTTCTATACTCTCTTCTGTCCTTCCTCTCTCCTTCTCCCACACTCCCATGTTTCCATGTCACCATGGCCTTTCTGTAGCCCAGTAAGTTGACCTGGCTTAAAGCAGAGATCCTTAAAGGCATGCTGTACTGAGAGAGAGAGAGAGACAGAGAGAGAGAGAGACAGAGAGAGAGAGAGAGACAGAGAGAGAGAGAGAGAGAGAGAGACAGAGAGTGAGAGACAGAGAGAGAGAGAGAGAGAGAGAGAGAGAGAGACAGAGAGAGAGAAGAGAGAGAGAGACAGAGAGAGAGACAGAGAGAGAGAGAGAGAGAGAGAGAGAGAGAGAGAGACAGAGACAGAGAGAGAGAGACAGAGAGAGAGAGAGAGAGAGAGAGAGACAGAGAGAGAGAGAGAGAGACAGAGAGAGAGAGAGAGAGAGAGAGACAGAGAGAGAGAGAGAGAGAGAGACAGCGAGAGAGACAGAGAGAGTGCCATCAAAGCAGCAAGATTTCTGACCTGTTGCCACAAGAAAAGGCAAACAGTGAAGAACAAACAGCATTGCAAATACAACCCATGTTTATTTATTTTCCCTTTTGTACTTTAACCATTTGCACATCGTTACAACACTGTGTATATATATAATATGACATTTGAAATGTCTTTATTCTTCTCGAACTTTTGTGAGTGTAATGTTTACTGTTCATTTTTATTGTTTATTTCACTTTTGTATATTATCTACCTCACTTGCTTTGGCACTGTTAACATATGTTTCCCATGCCAATAAAGCCCTTGAATTGAATGGAATTGAGAGAGAGAGAGAGAGAGAGAGAGAGAGAGAGAGAGAGAGAGAGAGAGAGCAGTGTGGAAGTCCAGAATACTACTAGATTAAACATCTGATCAGGGAAAATGTTATATTACAGCATACAGATAAATATACTCATAGAAACTGAGTCAAATAATTAAGTTATCCTCTACTCTGTTCTCCTCTCCTCTACTCTGTTCTCCTCTCCCCTCCTCTTCTCTGTTATCCTCTCCTCTACTCTATTCTCCTCTCCTCTATTCTACTCTCCCCTACTCTCCTCTATTCTACTCTCCTCTCCTCTATTCTCCTCTATTCTACTCTCCTCTATTCTACTCTCCTCTACTCTCCTCTGTTCTCCTCTACTCTCCTCTGTTCTCCTCTACTCTCCTCTGTTCTCCTCTCCTCTCCTCTATTCTCCTCTCCTCTATTCTACTCTCCCCTACTCTCCTCTACTCTCCTCTATTCTCCTCTCCTCTATTCTCCTCTATTCTACTCTCCTCTATTCTACTCTCCTCTACTCTCCTCTATTCTACTCTCCTCTACTCTCCTCTATTCTACTCTCCTCTATTCTCCTCTCCTCTATTCTCCTCTATTCTACTCTCCTCTATTCTCCTCTCCTCTACTCTCCTCTATTCTACTCTCCTCTCCTCTGTTCTCCTCTCCTCTCCTCTATTCTACTCTCCTCTGTTCTCCTCTCCTCTATGTTCCTTTGTTCTCCTCTATTCTCCTCTGTTCTCCTCTCCTCTAAGCTCCTCTGCTCTCCTCTAAGCTTCTCTGGTCTCCTCTCCTCCAAGCTCCTCTGTTCTCCTCTTCTCAACTCTACTCTCCTCTGTTCTCTCCTCTCTCCTCCTCTCCTCTCCTCTCCTCTCCTCTCCTCTCCTCTCCTCTCCTCTCTCCTCTCCTCTCCTCTCTCTCTCCTCTCCTCTCCTCTCCTCTCCTCTGTTCTCCTCTCCTCTCCTCTGTTCTCCTCTACTCTCCTCTGTTCTCCTCTCCTCTCCTCTATTCTACTCTCATCTTCTCTCCTCTGTTCTCCTCTCCTCTATTCTACTCTCATCTTCTCTCCTCTGTTCTCCTCTCCTCTATTCTACTCTCATCTTCTCTCCTCTGTTCTCCTCTCCTCTATTCTACTCTCCTCTACTCTCCTCTGTTCTCCTCTACTCTCCTCTGTTCTCCTCTCCTCTCCTCTATTCTACTCTCATCTTCTCTCCTCTGTTCTCCTCTCCTCTCTATCTCTCTCTCCTCTGTTCTCCTCTCCTCTGTTATTCTCCTCTCCTCTCTCCTCTGTTCTCCTCCTCTGTTCTCCTCTCCTCTCCTCTATTCTACTCTCCTCTACTCTCCTCTGTTCTCCTCTACTCTCCTCTGTTCTCCTCTCCTCTCCTCTATTCTACTCTCCTCTACTCTCCTCTACTCTCCTCTACTCTCCTCTGTTCACCTCTCCTCTCCTCTATTCTACTCTCCTCTACTCTCCTCTGTTCTCCTCTACTCTCCTCTGTTCTCCTCTCCTCTCCTCTATTCTACTCTCCTCTACTCTCCTCTGTTCTCCTCTACTCTCCTCTGTTCTCCTCTCCTCTCCTCTATTCTACTCTCCTCTACTCTCCTCTGTTCTCCTCTACTCTCCTCTGTTCTCCTCTCCTCTATTCTACTCTCCTCTACTCTCCTCTGTTCTCCTCTACTCTCCTCTGTTCTCCTCTCCTCTCCTCTATTCTACTCTCCTCTACTCTCCTCTACTCTCCTCTACTCTCCTCTGTTCTCTCTCCTCTCCTCTATTCTACTCTCCTCTACTCTCCTCTGTTCTCCTCTACTCTCCTCTGTTCTCCTCTCCTCTCCTCTATTCTACTCTCCTCTACTCTCCTCTGTTCTCTCCTCTGTTCTCCTCTACTCTCCTCTGTTCTCCTCTCCTCTCTCTCTCCTCTATTCTACTCTCCTCTACTCTCCTCTGTTCTCCTCTACTCTCCTCTGTTCTCCTCTCCTCTCCTCTCCTCTGTTCTCCTCTACTCTCATCTCCTCTGTTCTCCTCTCCTCTCCTCTATTCTACTCTCCTCTACTCTCTCCTCTACTCTCCTCTGTTCTCCTCTCCTCTCCTCTATTCTACTCTCCTCTACTCTCCTCTGTTCTCCTCTACTCTCCTCTGTTCTCCTCTCCTCTCCTCTATTCTACTCTCCTCTACTCTCCTCTGTTCTCCTCTACTCTCCTCTGTTCTCCTCTCCTCTCCTATATTCTACTCTCCTCTACTCTCCTCTGTTCTCCTCTACTCTCCTCTGTTCTCCTCTCCTCTCCTCTATTCTACTCTCCTCTACTCTCCTCTGTTCTCCTCTACTCTCCTCTATTCTACTCTCCTCTACTCTCCTCTGTTCTCCTCTACTCTCCTCTGTTCTCCTCTACTCTATTCTACTCTCATCTTCTCTCCTCTGTTCTCCTCTCCTCTATTCTACTCTCCTCTACTCTCCTCTGTTCTCCTCTACTCTCCTCTGTTCTCCTCTCCTCTCCTCTATTCTACTCTCATCTTCTCTCCTCTGTTCTCCTCTATTCTACTCTCCTCTACTCTCCTCTGTTCTCCTCTACTCTCCTCTGTTCTCCTCTCCTCTCCTCTATTCTACTCTCCTCTACTCTCCTCTGTTCTCCTCTACTCTCCTCTGTTCTCCTCTCCTCTATTCTACTCTCCTCTACTCTCCTCTACTCTCCTCTACTCTCCTCTGTTCTCCTCTCCTCTCCTCTATTCTACTCTCCTCTACTCTCCTCTGTTCTCCTCTACTCTCCTCTGTTCTCCTCTCCTCTCCTCTATTCTACTCTCCTCTGTTCTCCTCTACTCTCCTCTGTTCTCCTCTCCTCTACTCTATTCTACTCTCCTCTACTCTCCTCTACTCTCCTCTATTCTACTCTCCTCTACTCTCCTCTGTTCTCCTCTACTCTCCTCTGTTCTCCTCTCCTCTCCTCTATTCTACTCTCCTCTACTCTCCTCTGTTCTCCTCTACTCTCCTCTGTTCTCCTCTCCTCTATTCTACTCTCCTCTACTCTCCTCTGTTCTCCTCTACTCTCCTCTGTTCTCCTCTCCTCTCCTCTATTCTACTCTCCTCTACTCTCCTCTGTTCTCCTCTACTCTCCTCTATTCTACTCTCCTCTACTCTCCTCTGTTCTCCTCTACTCTCCTCTGTTCTCCTCTCCTCTCTATTCTACTCTCATCTTTCTCCTCTGTTCTTCTCCTCTCTGTTCTCCTCTATTCTACTCTCTCCTCTACTCTCCTCTGTTCTCCTCTACTCTCCTCTGTTCTCCTCTCCTCTCCTCTATTCTACTCTCATCTTCTCTCCTCTGTTCTCCTCTCCTCTATTCTATTCTACTCTCCTCTCTCCTCTACTCTCCTCTGTTCTCCTCTACTCTCCTCTGTTCTCCCTCTCCTCTCCTCTATTCTACTCTCCTCTCTCCTCTACTCTCCTCTGTTCTCCTCTACTCTCCTCTGTTCTCCTCTCCTCTCCTCTATTCTACTCTCCTCTACTCTCCTCTACTCTCCTCTGTTCTCCTCTCCTCTATTCTACTCTCCTCTACTCTCCTCTGTTCTCCTCTACTCTCCTCTGTTCTCCTCTCCTCTCCTCTATTCTACTCTCCTCTACTCTCCTCTGTTCTCCTCTACTCTCCTCTGTTCTCCTCTCCTCTATTCTACTCTCCTCTACTCTCCTCTGTTCTCCTCTACTCTCCTCTGTTCTCCTCTCCTCTATTCTACTCTCCTCTACTCTCCTCTGTTCTCTCTCTCCTCTCCTCTATTCTACTCTCCTCTACTCTCCTCTGTTCTTCTCCTCTACTCTCCTCTATTCTACTCTCCTCTACTCTCCTCTGTTCTCCTCTACTCTCCTCTGTTCTCCTCTACTCTATTCTACTCTCATCTTCTCTCCTCTGTTCTCCTCTCCTCTATTCTACTCTCCTCTACTCTCCTCTGTTCTCCTCTACTCTCCTCTGTTCTCCTCTCCTCTCCTCTATTCTACTCTCATCTTCTCTCCTCTGTTCTCTCTCTCCTCTATTCTACTCTCCTCTACTCTCCTCTGTTCTCCTCTCCTCTCCTCTGTTCTCCTCTCCTCTCCTCTCCTCTATTCTACTCTCCTCTACTCTCCTCTGTTCTCCTCTACTCTCCTCTGTTCTCCTCTCCTCTCCTCTATTCTACTCTCCTCTACTCTCCTCTACTCTCCTCTGTTCTCCTCTCCTCTATTCTACTCTCCTCTACTCTCCTCTGTTCTCCTCTACTCTCCTCTGTTCTCCTCTCCTCTCCTCTATTCTACTCTCCTCTACTCTCCTCTGTTCTCCTCTACTCTCCTCTGTTCTCCTCTCCTCTCCTCTATTCTACTCTCCTCTACTCTCCTCTGTTCTCCTCTACTCTCCTCTGTTCTCCTCTCCTCTATTCTCATCTGTTCTCCTCTACTCTCCTCTGTTCTCCCTCTCCTCTCCTCTATTCTACTCTCCTCTACTCTCTCCTCTACTCTCCTCTGTTCTCCTCTCCTCTATTCTACTCTCCTCTACTCTCCTCTGTTCTCCTCTACTCTCCTCTGTTCTCCTCTCCTCTCTTCTATTCTACTCTCCTCTACTCTCCTCTGTTCTCCTCTACTCTCCTCTGTTCTCCTCTCCTCTATTCTACTCTCCTCTACTCTCCTCTGTTCTCCTCTACTCTCCTCTGTTCTCCTCTCCTCTCCTCTATTCTACTCTACTCTCCTCTACTCTCCTCTGTTCTCCTCTCTCTCCTCTATTCTACTCTCCTCTACTCTCCTCTGTTCTCCTCTACTCTCCTCTGTTCTCCTCTACTCTATTCTACTCTCATCTTCTCTCCTCTGTTCTCCTCTCCTCTATTCTACTCTCCTCTACTCTCCTCTGTTCTCCTCTACTCTCCTCTGTTCTCCTCTCCTCTCCTCTATTCTACTCTCATCTTCTCTCCTCTGTTCTCCTCTCCTCTATTCTACTCTCCTCTACTCTCCTCTGTTCTCCTCTCCTCTCCTCTGTTCTCCTCTCCTCTCCTCTATTCTACTCTCCTCTACTCTCCTCTGTTCTCCTCTACTCTCCTCTGTTCTCCTCTCTCCTCTCCTCTATTCTACTCTCCTCTCTCTCTCCTCTACTCTCCTCTACTCTCCTCTCTCCTCTGTTCTCCTCTCCTCTCCTCTATTCTACTCTCCTCTACTCTCCTCTGTTCTCCTCTACTCTCCTCTGTTCTCCTCTCCTCTCCTCTATTCTACTCTCCTCTACTCTCCTCTGTTCTCCTCTACTCTCCTCTGTTCTCCTCTCCTCTATTCTACTCTCCTCTACTCTCCTCTGTTCTCCTCTACTCTCCTCTGTTCTCTCTCTCCTCTATTCTTCTACTCTCCTCTACTCTCCTCTGTTCTCTCTCTCTCTCCTCTGTTCTCCTCTCCTCTATTCTCTCTCTGTTCTCCTCTACTCTCCTCTGTTCTCCTCTACTCTCCTCTATTCTACTCTCCTCTTCTCTCCTCTGTTCTCCTCTCCTCTCCTCCTGTCTCTCCTCTCCTCTCCTCTATTCTACTCTCCTCTGTTCTCCTCTCCTCTCCTCTGTTCTCCTCTACTCTCCTCTGTTCTCCTCTCCTCTCCTCTATTCTACTCTCTCTCTACTCTCCTCTGTTCTCCTCTCCTCTCTCCTCTGTTCTCCTCTCCTCTCCTCTATTCTACTCTCCTCTACTCTCCTCTGTTCTCCTCTACTCTCCTCTATTCTACTCTCCTCTACTCTCCTCTGTTCTCCTCTGTTCTCTCCTCTGTTCTCCTCTACTCTCCTCTGTTCTCCTCTCTCTCTATTCTACTCTCATCTTCTCTCCTCTGTTCTCCTCTCCTCTATTCTACTCTCCTCTACTCTCCTCTGTTCTCCTCTACTCTCCTCTGTTCTCCTCTCCTCTCCTCTATTCTACTCTCCTTCTCTCTGTTCTCCTACTCTCCTCTGTTCTCCTACTCTCCTCTGTTCTCCTCTCCTCTGTTCTCTCTCTATTCTACTCTCCTCTACTCTCTCCTCTACTCTCCTCTACTCTCCTCTGTTCTCCTCTACTCTCCTCTGTTCTCTCCTCTCTCTCTCCTCTATTCTACTCTCCTCTACTCTCCTCTGTTCTCCTCTACTCTCCTCTGTTCTCCTCTCCTCTCCTCTATTCTACTCTCCTCTACTCTCCTCTGTTCTCCTCTACTCTCCTCTATTCTACTCTCCTCCTCTCTCTCTCCTCTATTCTACTCTCCTCTACTCTCCTCTGTTCTCCTCTACTCTCCTCTGTTCTCCTCTCCTCTCCTCTATTCTACTCTCCTCTACTCTCCTCTACTCTCCTCTACTCTCCTCTGTTCTCCTCTCCTCTCCTCTATTCTACTCTCCTCTACTCTCCTCTGTTCTCCTCTACTCTCCTCTGTTCTCCTCTCCCTCTCCTCTATTCTACTCTCCTCTCTACTCTCCTCTGTTCTCCTCTACTCTCCTCTGTTCTCCTCTCCTCTATTCTATCCTCTACTCTCCTCTGTTCTCCTCTACTCTCCTCTGTTCTCCTCTCCTCTCCTCTACTCTCCTCTGTTCTCCTCTCCTCTCCTCTATTCTACTCTCCTCTCTCTCCTCTGTTCTCCTCTACTCTCCTCTGTTCTCCTCTCCTCTCCTCTATTCTACTCTCCTCTACTCTCCTCTGTTCTCTCCTCTACTCTCCTCTGTCTCTCCTCTCCTCTCCTCTATTCTACTCTCCTCTACTCTCCTCTGTTCTCCTCTACTCTCCTCTGTTCTCCTCTCCTCTCCTCTATTCTACTCTCCTCTACTCTCCTCTGTTCTCCTCTACTCTCCTCTACTCTCCTCTCCTCTCTCCTCTATTCTACTCTCCTCTACTCTCCTCTGTTCTCCTCTACTCTCCTCTATTCTACTCTCCTCTACTCTCCTCTGTTCTCCTCTACTCTCCTCTGTTCTCCTCTCCTCTCCTCTATTCTACTCTCCTCTACTCTCCTCTGTTCTCCTCTACTCTCCTCTATTCTACTCTCCTCTACTCTCCTCTGTTCTCCTCTACTCTACTCTTCTCTCCTCTCCTCTGTTCTCCTCTACTCTCATCTGTTCTCCTCTCCTCTATTCTACTCTCCTCTATTCTCCTCTCCTCTATTCTCCTCTATTCTCCTCTATTCTCCTCTCCTCTACTCTCCTCTATTCTCCTCTACTCTCCTCTGTTCTCCTCTACTCTATTCTCTACTCTCCTCTGTTCTCCTCTACTCTCCTCTGTTCTCCTCTGCTTTCCTCTACTCTCCTCTGTTCTCCTCTACTCTCCTGTTCTCTCTTCTACTCTCCTCTACTCTCCTCTGTTCTCTGTTCTCCTCTACTCTCCTCTATTCTACTCTCCTCTACTCTCCTCTGTTCTCCTCTCCTCTACTCTCCTCTATTCTACTCTCCTCTACTCTCCTCTGTTCTCCTCTCCTCTACTCTCCTCTATTCTGTTCTCCTCTACTCTCCTCTCCTCTACTCTCCTCTATTCTACTCTCCTCTACTCTCCTCTGTTCTCCTCTCTCTCCTCTATTCTATTCTCTCCTCTACTCTCCTCTGTTCTCCTCTACTCTCCTCTGTTCTCCTCTACTCTCCTCTACTCTCCTCTGTTCTCCTCTACTCTCCTCTGTTCTCCTCTGCTTTCCTCTACTCTCCTCTGTTCTCCTATGTTCTCTTCTCCTCTACGCTCCTTTGATCTTCTCTCCTCTATTCTATTCTCCTCTCCTCTCCTCTATTCTACTCTCCTCTACTCTCCTCTATTCTACTCTCCTCTACTCTCCTCTATTCTACTCTCCTCTACTTTCCTTTGTTCTCCTCTCCTCAACCTCCTTTGTTCTCCTTACCTGAAAGCTCATATGTTCTCCTCTACTCTCCTCTGTTCTCCTCAACCTCTATGCTCCTTTGTTCTCCTCTAATCTCCTCTGTTCTCCTCTCCTCTATGTTCCTTTGTTCTCCTCTATTCTCCTCTGTTCTCCTCTCCTCTCCTCTAAGCTCATCTGTTCCCTCTCTCCTCTCAGCTTCTCTGTTCTCCTCTCCTCCAAGCTCCTCTGTTCTCCTCTTCTCAACTCTACTCTCCTCTGTTCTCCTCTACTCTACTCTTCTCTCCTCTCCTCTGTTCTCCTCTACTCTCATCTGTTCTCCTCTCCTCTATTCTACTCTCCTCTATTCTCCTCTCCTCTATTCTCCTCTATTCTCCTCTATTCTCCTCTCCTCTACTCTCCTCTATTCTACTCTCCTCTCCTCTATTCTCCTCTATTCTACTCTCCTCTTCTCTGTTCTCCTCTCCTCAACCTCCTTTGTTCTCCTTACCTGTAAGCTCGCTCCTATGTTCTCCTCTGCTCTATGCTCCTTTGTTCTCCTCTACTCTCCTCTGTTCCTCTCTCCTCTATGTTCCTTTGTTCTCCTTTATTCTCCTCTGTTCTCCTCTCCTCTACTCTCTTCTCTTCTCCTCTCCTCTACGCTCCTTTGTTCTTCTCTACTCTCATCTGTTCCCCTCTCCTCTCCTCTAAGCTCCTCTGCTCTCCTCTAAGCTTCTCTGGTCTCCTCTCCTCCAAACTCCTCTGTTCTCCTCTTCTCACCTCTACTCTCCTCTGTTCTCCTCTCCTCTCCTCTACTCTCCTCTCCTCTGTTCTCCTCTCCTCTCCTCTGTTCTCCTCTCCTCTACTCTCCTCTTCTCTCCTCTGTTCTCCTCTCCTCTCCTCTGTTATCCTCTCCTGTCCTCTATTCTACTCTCCTCTACTCTCCTCTATTATACTCTCCTCTATTCTATTCTACTCTCCTCTATTCTCCTCTATTCTACTCTCCTCTATTCTCCTCTCCTCTACTCTCCTCTCTATTTTACTCTCCTCTACTCTCCTCGATTCTACTCTCCTCTACTCTCCTCTATTCTACTCTCCTCTACTCTCCTCTATTCTACTCTCCTCTACTCTCCTTTGTTCTCCGCTCCTCTCCTCTAAACTCCTCTGTTCTCCTCTAAGCTTCTGTTTTCTCCTCTCCTCTAAGCTCCTCTGCTCTCCTCTAAGCTTCTCTGGTCTCCTCTCCACCAAGCTCCTCTGTTCTCCTCTTCTCACCTCTACTCTCCTCTGTTCTCCTCTCCTCTCCTCTGTTCTCTCCTCTACTCTCCTCTGTTCTCCTCTCCTCTGTTCTCCTCTCCTCTATTCTACTCTCCTCTATTCTACTCTCCTCTATTCTCCTCTCCTCTACTCTCCTCTATTCTACTCTCCTCTATTCTCCTCTCCTCTACTCTCCTCTCTCCTCTACTCTCCTCTATTCTACTATCCTCTGTTCACCTCTCCTCGACCTCCTTTGTTCTCCTCACCTGTAAGCTCCTGTTCTCCTCTCCTCTCCTCTATGGTCCTTTGTTCTCCTCTACTGTCCTCTGTTCTCCTCTCCTCTATGTTCCTTTGTTCTCCTCTATTCTCCTCTGTTCTTCTCTACTGTCCTCTCCTCTGTTCTCCTCTGTTCTCCTCTCCTCTGTTCTCCTCTACTCACCTCTGTTCTCATCTACTCTCCTCTGTTCTCCTCTACTTTCCTCTACTCTCATCTGTTCTCCTCTACTCTCCTCTGTTCTCCTCTGTTCTCCTCTGTTCTCCTCTCCTCTACTCTGTTCTCCTCAACTCTGTTCTCTTCTAATCTCCTCTGTTCTCCTCTGCTCTGTTCTCCTCTACTCTCCTCTGTTCTCCTCTACTCTGTTCTCCTCTGCTTTCCTCTACTCTCATGTGTTCTCCTCTACTCTGTTCTCCTCTGTTATCCTCCACTCTCCTCTGTTCTCCTATGTTCTCTTCTCCTCTACGCTCCTTTGATCTCCTCTCCTCTCCTCTACTCTCCTCTATTCTACTCTCCTCTACTCTCCTCTATTCTCCTCTCCTCTATTCTCCTCTCCTCTACTCTCCTCTATTCTACTCTCCTCTACTCTCCTCTGTTCTCCTCTCCTCGACCTCCTTTGTTCTCCTTACCTGTAAGCTCCTATGTTCTCCTCTACTCTCCTCTGTTCTCCTCTCCTCTAAGCTCCTCTGCTCTCCTCTAAGCTTCTCTGGTCTCCTCTCCTCCAAGCTCCTCTGTTCTCCTCTTCTCACCTCTACTCTCCTCTGTTCTCCTCTCCTCTCCTCTAAGCTCCTCTGTTCTCCTCTACTCTCCTCTGTTCTCCTCTCCTCTACTCTCCTCTGTTCTCCTCTACTCTCCTCTGTTCTCCTCTCCTCTGTTCTCCTCTCCTCTATTCTACTCTCCTCTACTCTCCTCTGTTCTCCTCTACTCTCCTCTGTTCTACTCTCCTCTCCTCTACTCTCCTCTGTTCTCCTCTACTCTCCTCTGTTCTCCTCTCCTCTGTTCTCCTCTCCTCTATTCTACTCTCCTCTATTCTATTCTACTCTCCTCTACTCTCCTCTATTCTACTCTCCTCTATTCTCCTCTCCTCTATTCTCCTCTATTCTACTCTCCTCTATTCTCTTCTCCTCTACTCTCCTCTCTATTCTACTCTCCTCTACTCTCCTCGATTCTACTCTCCTATACTCTCCTCTATTCTACTCTCCTCTACTCTCCTCTACTCTCCTCTGTTCTCCTCTCCTCGACCTCCTTTGTTCTCCTTACCTGTAAGCTCCTATGTTCTCCTCTCCTCTCCTCTATGCTCCTTTGTTCTCCTCTACTCTCCTCTGTTTTCCTCTCCTCTGTTCTCCTCTCATCTAAGCTCCTCTGCTCTACTCTAAGCTTCCCTGTTCTCCCCTACTCTCTTCTCCTCTCCTCTTATCTAAGCTCCTCTGTTCTCCTCTAAGCTTCTCTGTTCTCCTCTAAGCTCCTCTGTTCTCCTCTGTTCTCCTCTACTCTCCCATGTTCTCCTCTGTTCTCCTCTACTCTCCTCTACTCTCTCCTTTTCTCCTCTGTTCTCCTAGGTTCCCCTCTACTCTCCTAGGTTCTCCTCTCCTCTACTCTCCTCTGTTCTCCTATGTTCTCCTCTCCTCTACTCTCCTCTGTTCTCCTCTCCTCTGTTTTCCTCTACTCTCCTCTGTTCTCCTCTACTCTCCTCTGTTCTCCTCTACTCTCCTCTGTTCTCCTATGTTCTCTCCTGTTCTCCTCTGCTCTCCTCTACTCTCCTCTACCCTCTTCTGCTCTGTTCTCCTCTCCTCCTCTCTCATCTGCCTCACATCCTCTCCTCCTCTCTCCCCTCCTCAGCCTAGGCCCATAATAGCAGCCATTAGACAGGAATAAGGCAGCCATGATAAATCGGTACTTAGGCCTGCGGAGACACACTCGCTCAATGGTCCGTGAATCTCCCGTCGCCAGCCTCAGCCCGCCGAACGTTGAATAAAGTTATTTGAATATTTGTAATATTAATGTGCCAATGTGTCAAGAGCCCGCCGATGCTGAACAGAGAGGGAAAATAACAGCGGATACACATCATCTATATCCGGTATTCACAGAATAGTGTGAAAACGACTGGACGGACGGACCCACGCGGGAGTGGATGGATAGATACACGGATGGATGGACGGATGTTCATTTACTTTCCTCCCTCAACCTCTTCAATAGAGCCACACTATATACTGTCACACAGTGTCAAATCAGCCAGCTGTCCAGCCTGCATTTTCAATAGAGAAAACATCCCTCCCAGCCGTCAGTGTCTTCCCATCCCTGTCCATTACAGGCCCAAGTCCCCTGTGGGGCCCAGCCTCAGCTCTGCAATGTGCTTTGAATAGGAACAAGAACAGCAATAAGCTTTCAGCACCGTTAACCAATTCCAAAAGAATAAAAACCACAGCACAGAGGCTCATAAAGTCAGACAGGCCTCTTTATTGACTCCAGACCACAATAAATCAACGGTGTAGACAGTCTGCTTTCCCACAACAACAAAAAGTGTGTCTCTTAGCCTTGCACCCTGCACCTAATATGGGGACTTTTCTTTCGACAGATGGACTTTTATTTAGCCTTATTTCCCCTGAATATTCACTCGACCTACACTATACCGTATATACAAACGTCTGTGGACATCCACATTCATGTAGAAGTATTCAGAAACATATTCTATTCTTATTTACAATAAAAAGTACTCCAAAATGACACAATACAATACTCACCATTCATTTCCTATCGGGGGGAAAAAAAACATCATCCGAAAGACAACAAAAACAAATTGCAAATGCATCCAATACATGTGTAGTCACAAGCTTGATGTAGTCATTGTGTGCTAGCAATATGGGACCAAATACCAAACTTTGACTACTTTAATACACTATAAGTGAATTTGTCCAAGTACTTGGAGAGTTAGGGTTAGGGGGGGAGTAGATACATACTGATTTCATGGGGCGGCAGGGTAGCCTAGTGGTTAGAGCATTGGACTAGTAACCGAAAGGTTGCAAATTCAAATCCCTGAGCTGACAAGGTACAAAATCTGTCGTTCTGCCCTTGAACAGGCAGTTAACCCACTGTTCCTAGGCCGTCATTGAAAATAAGAATTTGTTCTTAACTGACTTGCCTAGAAAAATAAAAATACAATTCTAAATGGTAAAACAGATACTGTATGTATGAAAATACCCTCAAATAAAATATTACATTCAGTCCTTGTTACTTCATATGAAACATCTGATCTCAAATCCAAAATGCTGTAGTATAGATACAAATAAATATGGAAGGGAGTGTATCAACCGTATGCTGTTTTTGACATAACCACTGGTAGACTGGGAGCTGTCTGTCAGGAAGAGTTGAGTCCACAACACCAATGTGTCTGCCTACCCACCACTTTGTGAACACAAATTGAAAAAAATACATTTTGGAGACATTTCTTTGAAGCTTCTTATCAAATTTCAAAATAATTTCCTTGCCCATATCCAAATATCACGCCGCAAGCGTTATTCAGGGGCCACATCTGAAACATACACTTATATACAGTAATATGTGGACACCCCTTCAAATTTGTGAATTCTGCTGTTTCAGCCTCACCCGTTGCTGACGGGTGTATAAAATCGAGCACCGCGCCATGCAATCTCCATAGACAAACATTAGCAGTAGAGCGGCCTTCCTGAAGAGCTCAGAGATTTTCAACATGGCACGTTCAAAGGGCGACAGCTTTCCAGCAAGACAGTTCGTCAAATGTCTGCCCTACTAGAGCTGCCCTTGTCAACTATAAGTGCTCCTTATTGTGAAATGGAAATGTCTTGGAGCAACAACGGCTCAGCCGTGAAGTAGTAGGCCACACAAATTTATGAACGGGACCCCAGAGTAGTGAAGCATGTATTGCATAAAAATCGTCTGTCCTCGGTTGCAACACTCGCTACCGAGTTCCAAACTGCCTCTGGAAGCAACATCAGCATAATAATTGTTGGTCGGGAGCGTCATGAAATGGGTTTCCATCAGCAGCACGCAAGCCTAAGATCACCATTTGCAATGCTAAGCATCGGCTGGAGTGGGGATGCCAGGAGAATGCTACCTGCCGCAGTGCATAAGGCCAACTGTTTCGGGCTAGGCCCCTTGGTTCCAGGTTAGGGAAATCTTAAGGCTACAGTACATAATAACATTCTTGTGTTCCAACTTTGTGGCAACAGTTTGTGGAAGGCCCTTTCCCCTTTCAGCATGTCAATGCCCTCATGCACAAAGCGAGATCCCATACCAAAATGGCTTATCAAGATTGGTGTGGAAGAACTTGACTGGCCTGCGTAGAGCCCTCACCTCATCCCCATCAGCCGGGCTTAACCGGCCAACATCAGTGCTCGACCTCACTAATGCTCTTGTGGCTGAATGGAAGCAAGTCCCCCGCAGCAATGTTCCAACTTCTAGCGGAAATACTTCCCAGAAGAGTGGAGGCTGTTACAGCAGCATATGGGGAAACCAACTCCATATTATTGCCCATGATTTTGGAATGAGATGTTCAACGAGTAGGTGTCAAGATACTTTTGGTCATGTAGTGGATATCAACTATGCGGGATACACATGCTGTACATTTTTAAACAGTAATCTATGATCTTGTCATCAGGAAGTAAGTGCTATAATAAATCAAAATCAAATCAAATCAAATCAAATCAAATTTTATTTGTCACATACACATGGTTAGCAGATGTTAATGCGAGTGTAGCGAAATGCTTGTGCTTCTAGTTCCGACAATGCAGTAATAACGAACAAGTAATCTAACTAACAATTCCAAAAAAACTACTGTCTTATACACAGTGTAAGGGGATAAAGAATATGTACATAAGGATATATGAATGAGTGATGGTACAGAGCAGCATAGGCAAGATACAGTAGATGATATCGAGTACAGTATATACATATGAGATAAGTATGTAAACCAAGTGGCATAGTTAAAGTGGCTAGTGATACATGTATTACATAAGGATGCAGTCGATGATATAGAGTACAGTATCAACGTATGCATATGAGATGAATAATGTAGGGTAAGTAACATTATATAAGGTAGCATTGTTTAAAGTGGCTAGTGATATATTTACATCATTTCCCATCAATTCCCATGATTAAAGTGGCTGGAGTAGAGTCAGTGTCATTGACAGTGTGTTGGCAGTAGCCACTCAATGTTAGTGGTGGCTGTTTAACAGTCTGATGGCCTTGAGATAGAAGCTGTTTTTCAGTCTCTCGGTCCCAGCTTTGATGCACCTGTACTGACCTCGCCTTCTGGATGACAGCGGGGTGAACAGGCAGTGGCTCGGGTGGTTGATGTCCTTGATGATCTTTATGGCCTTCCTGTAGCATCGGGTGGTGTAGGTGTCCTGGAGGGCAGGTAGTTTGCCCCCGGTGATGCGTTGTGCAGACCTCACTACCCTCTGGAGAGCCTTACGGTTGAGGGCGGTGCAGTTGCCATACCAGGCGGTGATACAGCCCGCCAGGATGCTCTCGATTGTGCATCTGTAGAAGTTTGTGAGTGCTTTTGGTGACAAGCCGAATTTCTTCAGCCTCCTGAGGTTGAAGAGGCGCTGCTGCGCCTTCCTCACGATGCTGTCTGTGTGAGTGGACCAATAAATAAATAATAAATAATAAATGTTTTAACTATGCACATGGTATTGACATCTGCTTCAATGAAGCCATTGGATGTCAGATCAGTTAGAGCCGAATAAAAATGGAACTTCTGACTCTCTGTATACCAAGTGTGATAAATATTCTGAACACATACAGCTGTTTCGTAACCACATATTCAATTACAAAACACTAATGGATTGTATGCAAACTCAAGAGCACATGGGTCAATCAGTTGGAAATGGTAAAACAGTTGGAGGTCAACACCAGTTGGAGGTCAACACCAGTTGGAGGTTGCAGCAATGGCCACATAACCAAATCATGGACCTCTTTCTCGCTGGAAAACACACTAACAACTACTTCAGAGAATATCCCTCACACAAACTGCTACAGTAACCCCCCAAAAAAAAAAAAAACCCACACACCTACAACTACAGCAGGGAATAAAACATGAACTTTACTCTAGTGAGTTGAGGGTGCGTTTCAAAAAGGCATCTTTGTTCGCTTCAACGAGGAGGCCATCAAATATTTAGCAGATTGCAAACGCAGCTGAGAGGCGAGGCAAAGGGAGGTGACGATTTGTGTGTAGCAGAGAGAAAGACCACCCTGAGTGCCAAATGGGAGCTGTCAGAGTTATGGTGGGGTAATGAGAGAGGCACGCTGGACTCATCTTTAAACCTCTCCACAGGCCCTTGGCTCATACACAGCAGGCATATTGCTACAGGGTACATACAACAGGCTGGATACATACAGGCTAGTTACAGAAGGGTACTGGACCTCAGTCTGCTCACAGTCACTTAAAACTGGGGAGAAGGGTGACCTGTTTTAGCACACACATACAGTTGAAGTCAAATCAAATCAAATCAAATCAAATTTTATTTGTCACATACACATGGTTAGCAGATGTTAATGCGAGTGTAGCGAAATGCTTGTGCTTCTAGTTCCGACAATGCAGTAATAACGAACAAGTAATCTAACTAACAATTCCAAAAAACTACTGTCTTATACACAGTGTAAGGGGATAAAGAATATGTACATAAGGATATATGAATGAGTGATGGTACAGAGCAGCATAGGCAAGATACAGTAGATGATATCGAGTACAGTATATACATATGAGATGAGTATGTAAACCAAGTGGCATAGTTAAAGTGGCTAGTGATACATGTATTACATAAGGATGCAGTCGATGATATAGAGTACAGTATCTACGTATGCATATGAGATGAATAATGTAGGGTAAGTAACATTATATAAGGTAGCATTGTTTAAAGTGGCTAGTGATATATTTACATCATTTCCCATCAATTCCCATTATTAAAGTGGCTGGAGTAGAGTCAGTGTCATTGACAGTGTGTTGGCAGTAGCCACTCAATGTTAGTGGTGGCTGTTTAACAGTCTGATGGCCTTGAGATAGAAGCTGTTTTTCAGTCTCTCGGTCCCAGCTTTGATGCACCTGTACTGACCTCGCCTTCTGGATGACAGCGGGGTGAACAGGCAGTGGCTCGGGTGGTGTAGGTGTCCTGGAGGGCAGGTAGTTTGCCCCCGGTGATGCGTTGTGCAGACCTCACTACCCTCTGGAGAGCCTTACGGTTGAGGGCGGTGCAGTTGCCATACCAGGCGGTGATACAGCCCGCCAGGATGCTCTCGATTGTGCATCTGTAGAAGTTTGTGAGTGCTTTTGGTGACAAGCCGAATTTCTTCAGCCTCCTGAGGTTGAAGGGGCGCTGCTGCGACTTCCTCACGATGCTGTCTGTGTGAGTGGACCAATTCAGTTTGTCTGTGATGTGTATGCCGAGGAACTTAAAACTTGCTACCCTCTCCACTACTGTTCCATCGATGTGGATGGGGGTGTTCCCTCTGCTGTTTCCTGAAGTCCACAATCATCTCCTTAGTTTTGTTGACGTTGAGTGTGAGGTTATTTTCCTGACACCACACTCCGAGGGCCCTCACCTCCTCCCTGTAGGCCGTCTCGTCGTTGTTGGTAATCAAGCCTACCACTGTTGTGTCGTCCGCAAACTTGATGATTGAGTTGGAGGCGTGCATGGCCACGCAGTCGTGGGTGAACAGGGAGTACAGGAGAGGGCTCAGAACGCACCCTTGTGGGGCCCCAGTGTTGAGGATCAGCGGGGAGGAGATGTTGTTGCCTACCCTCACCACCTGGGGGCGGCCCGTCAGGAAGTCCAGTACCCAGTTGCACAGGGCGGGGTCGAGACCCAGGGTCTCGAGCTTGATGACGAGCTTGGAGGGTACTATGGTGTTGAATGCCGAGCTGTAGTCGATGAACAGCATACTCACAAGTCGGAAGTTTACATACACCTTACCCAATTACATTTAAACTCAGTTTTTCACAATTCCTGACATTTAATCCTAGTAAAAATTCCCTGTCTTAGGTCAGTTAGGATCACCACTTTATTTTAAGAATGTGAAATGTCAGAATAATAGTAGAGAGAATGATTTATTTCAGTTTATATTTCTTTCATCACAATCCCAGTGTGTCAGAAGTTTACGTACACTAAATTTGTATTTGGTAGCATTGCCTTTCAATTGTTTAACTGGGGTCAAGCTTCCCACAAAAAGTTGGGTGGCTTTTGGCCCACTCCTTCTGACAGAGCTGGTGTAACTGAGTCAGGTTTGTAGGCCTCCTTGCTCGCACACACTTTTTCAGTTCTGCCCACAAATATTCTATAGGATTGAGGTTAGGGCTTTGTGATGGCCACTCCAATACCTTGACTTTGGGGTCATTGTCCATTTGGAAGACCCATTTGCAACCAAAGCTTAAACTGATGTCTTCAGATGTTGCTTAAATATATCCACAAATTATCCATCCTTATGAAGCCGTCTATTTTGCAAATAAATTCATTAAAAATCCTACAATGTGATTTTCTGGATTTTTTTTCTCATTTTGTCTGTCATAGTTGAAGTGTACCTATGATGAAAATTACAGGCCCCACTCATCTTTTTAAGTGGGAGAACTTGCACAATTGGTGGCTGACTAAATACTTTTTTGCCCCACTGTATTATCGAATAGATATTTGAAAAACACCTTGAGGATTGATTAGAAACAACGTTTGCCATGTTTCTGTCGATATTATGGAGCTAATTTGGAATATTTTTTGCAGTTTTCGTGACTGCAATTTCCGGGCGATTTCTCAGCCAAACGTGAAGAAGAAACGGAGCTATTTCGCCTACAAAAATAATCTTTTGGGAAAAAATGAACTTTGGCTATCTACCTGGGAGTCTCGTGAGTGATAACATCCGAAGTTCATCAAAGATAAACGATTTAATTTGATTGCTTTTCTGATTTTCGTGACAAGGTTGCCTGCTGCTAGCAAGGCATAATGCTATGCTAGGCTATCAATAAACTTACACAAATGCTTGTCTAGCTTTGGCTCTAAAGCATATTTTGAAAATCTGAGATGACAGGGTGATTAACAAAAGGCTAAACTGTGTTCCAATATATTTCACTTGTGATTTACATGAATAGGAAGATTTTCTACGAAAATGTATGTCCGTTGCGTTATGCTAATTAGTGTCAGGCGATGATTATGCTCCCGGACCCGGGATGGGGATAAACTTCTGACTTCAACTGTATGTGCAGACTAGAGCTGGGACAATAAAGTGAAAATGCTCAACACCGACCATACCGACCACTTATCGTGAGCATTTTGCTGGGAGATACCTAGTCAGTTGTACAACTGAATGCCTTCAACTGAAATGTGTCTTCCGCATTTAACCAAACCCCTCTGAATCAGAGAGGTGGCAGGGTAGCCTAGTGGTTAGAGTGTTGGACTAGTAACCGAAAGGTTGCCTGTTCAAATCCCTGAGCTGACAAGGTACGTATCTGTCATTCTGCTGATGAACAGGCAGTTAACCCAATGTTCCTAAGCTGTCATTGAAAATAAGAATTTGTTCTTGACTGACTTGCCTAGTTAAATAAAGGTAAAAAAATATATATAAATAAATAGACATCCATGTCTTTGGCGCCCAGGGAATAGTAGGTTAACTACCTTGCTCAGGGGCAGAACGACAGATTTTTACCTTGTCAGCTCGGGGATTCGATCTAGCAACCTTTTGGTTACTGGCCCAACGCTCTAATCACTAGAAGTTTGAAATGAAATGTGTTTGCTAATATGGGTGATTGGTAATGGGACAATTGATGGCTACAGCCATCAAATGTGTAGTAGTAGTTTAAAGGATAATTAAAATTGACCTTTGAATTTATCTCATTAATTCAGTATATTAGGGGTGACCCCAAATAGTCGACTGGTCGATTGTTTGGTCGTTCGGCTGTTGGTCGATCAAGGTTGGTTTAGTTGGTTTAGTCAAGCAGTAACAAATATTTACAGTATATATACAGTACCAGTCAAAAATGTGGACACACCTTCTCATTCAAGGGTTTTTCTTTATTTTTTTATTATTTTCTACATTGTAGATTAATAGTGAAGACATCAAAACTATGAAATAACACATGGAATCATGTAGTAACCAAAAAAGTGTTAAACAATTCAAAATATATTTTATATTTGAGATTCTTCAAAATAGCCAATCTTTGAAGCGAGGGCCAGCCAACGAGAGCATACAGGTCGCAGTGGAGGGTAGTATATGGGGCTTTGGTGACAAAATGGATGACACTGTGATAAACTGCATCCAATTTGCTGAGTAGAGTTTTGGAGGCTATTTTGTAAATGACATCGCCGAAGTCAAGGACCGGTAGGATAGTCAGTTTTACGAGGGTCTGTTTGGCAGCATGAGTGAAGGATGCTTTGTTGCGAAATAGGAAGCCAATTCTAGATTTAACTTAGGATTGGAAATGCTTAATGTGAGTCTGGAAGGAGAGGACACCTAGGTATTTGTAGTTGTCCATATATTCTAAGTCATAATAATAATATTAAAAAGAGTGTCCAGATTGTCTAGCCCGGCTGATTTGTCGGGGTCCAGGTTTTGCAGCTCTTTCGGAACATCAGCTCTCTGGATTTGGGTGAAGGAGAAATTGGGGAGGCTTGGGCAAATTGCTGTGGGGGGTAAAGAGCTGTTGACCGGGGTATGGGTAGCCAGGTGGAAAGCATGGCCGGCCGTGGAAAAATGCTTATTGAAATTCTCAATTATCGTTGATTTGTCGGTGGTGACGGTGTTTCCTAGCCTCAGTGCAGTGGGAAGCTGTTAGGAGGTGCTCTTATTCTCCATGGACTTTACAGTGTCCCAGAATGTTTTGGAGTTTGTGCCACAGGATGCAAATTTCTGTTTGAAAAAGCTAGCCTTTGCTTTCTTAACTGCCTGTGTATATTGGATCCTAACTTCCCTGAAAAGTTGGGTATCGGGCTGACTATTCGATGCTAATGCACTAAGCCACAGGATGTTTTTGTGCTGGTCAAAGGCAGTCAGGTCTGGAGAGACCCAAGGGCTATATATGTTCCTGGTTCTACATTTTTTGAACAGGGCATGCTTATTTAAGATGGTGAGGGAAGCACTTTTAAAGAATAACCCAGCATCTTCTACTGACAGAATGAGGTCAATATCCTTCCAGGATACTCGGGCCAGGTCAATTAGGCCTGCTCGCTGAAGTGTTTCAGGGAGCGTTTGACAGTGATGAGGGGTGGAAGTTTGACCGCGTACCCATTACTGACGCAGGCAATGAGGCAGTGATCGCTGAGGTCCTGGTTGAAGACAGCAGAGATGTATTTAGAGAGCAGGTTGGTCAGGATTATATCTATGAGGGTGCCCGTGTTTACGGATTTGGGGTTATACCTGGTAGGTTCCATGATAATTTGGGTGAGATTGAGGGAATCTAGTTTCGATTGTAGGATGGTGTTAAGCATATCCCTATTTAGGTCAACAAACAGTATAAATTCGGAAGATAAATGGGGGGCATTTAATTCACATATGGTGTCCAGGGCAGAGCTGGGGGCTGAGGGGGGTATGTAACAAGTGGCAACAGTGAGAGACTTATTTCTGAAATGGTGGATTTTTAAAAGTAGAAGCTCAAATTGTTTGGACACAGACCTGGATAGTAAGACAGAGCTCTGCAGGCTATTTCTGCAGCAGTTTACCACTCCACCCCCTTCGGCAGTTCTATCTTGGCGGAAAATGTTGTAGAATTTTTGGTGGCCTTCCTAAGCCAGGATTCAGACACAGCTAGAACATCAGGGTTGGCAGATTGTGCTAAAGCAGTGGATAAAACAAACTTAGGGAGGAGGCTTCTGATGTTGACATGCATGAAACCAAGGCTTTTACGGTTACAGAAGTCAACAAATGATAGCGCCTGGCGAATAGGACTGGAACTGGGGGCTACATCACCAGAGGAACAGAGGAGGAGTAGGATAAGGGTACGGCTAAAGGCTATAAGAACTGGTCGTCTAGTGCGTTAGGGCCAGAGAATACAAGGAGCAGGTTTCTGGGCGCGGTAGAATAGATTAAAGGCATAATGTACAGGCAATGGTAGGATGTGAGTACAGTGGAGGTAAACCTCTGCGTTGCGTGATGATGAGAGAGGTTTCATCTCTGGAGGCATCAATTAATCTAGATGAGGTATCAGCATGTGTGTGGGTGGGTCGAAAGAGCTATCTAAGGCATTTTGAGCAGGAATGAGGGCTCTACAGTGAAATAAAACAATCAAATCTAGCCAAGACAGCAGTAGACAAGGCATATTGAAATTAGAGAGAGTCCTAAAGCAATCACAGGTGTTGATCAGGAGAGCTAATACAACAACGGGCAAATGGCGATGAATGGGCAGTTAGGTACATACAGGACCTGAGTTCGAGGCTGGGGCCGACAGGTAAACAAAATGAGGTACCGTGTTATTGAAACAGTCCAGGGGGCATCAGCTGTGTAGCCGAGTGATCATAGGGTCAAAAGAGCAGCAATAGATGAGTCAGGATGTTGTTCGGTTGTCACTACTAGCTGGGCGAGCAGGGGACACTAGCTGGGCGAGCAGGGGACATTCAGAAAAGCTTTTGCAGGCAGGGGCTAGTAGATGGTTCTGCGGCGATATCGTAACAGAATAGCCTGTTGAGAACACATCGGCAATCACCTCGGCAGTCCAGTCATGATGGATTGGCGGGGCTCCATGTCGACAAAAAAGGGTCCAGGCCAATTGGCAGAGGAAGTATTGTAGCCCTAGAATTAGCTGGTACTTGGGCCTAGCGCAAATACCAGCCATGCGAGACTGGCAGGTGTTGTCCGAGCTAAGGCTGACTGATGCCGGGGGGGGGGGGGGCGCTAGCCGTGGCGAACAACGACTAGTAGCTAGTTAGCTGGCTAGCTCCTGATAGAAGTTCCAGTTATAAGGAATAAAATAGCAGATCTGTATCATACTGGGTGAGGCAGGTTGCAGGAAAGTACAGTTGAAGTCGAAGGTTTACATACACTTAGGTTGGAGTCATTAAAACTCATTTTTCAACCACTCCTAAAAGTTCTTGTAAACAACCTATAGTTTTGCCAAGTTGGTTAGGACATCTACTTTGTGCATGACACAATAAAATAACATTTTCCAACAATTGTTTACAGACAAATTATTTCACTCATAATTCAGTATCACAATTCCAGTGGGTCAGAAGTTTACATACATTAGGTTGACTGTGCCTTTAAAAAGCTTGGAAAATTCTAGAGGCTAATTGAAATCATTTGAGTCAATTGGAGGTGTACCTGTGGATATCTTTCAAGGCCTACCTTCAAACTCAGTGCCTCATGAGAAAAGAAAAAGAACTTAGACTTCAGAAAAATAATTGTAGACCTCCACAAGTCTGGTTCGTCCTTGGGAGCAATTTCCAAACACCTGAAGGTACCACATTCATCTGTACAAACAATAATACGCAAGTATAAACAACATGGGACCACACAGCTGTCATACCGCTCAGGAAGGAGATGCGTTCTGTCTCCTAGAGATGAACGTACTTTGGTGCGAAAAGTGCAAATCAATCCCAGAACAACAACAAAGGACCTTGTGAAGATGCTGGAGGAAACGGGTACAAAAGTATCTATATCCACAGTAAAAACGAGTCCTATTTTGACATAACCTGAAAGGCCGCTCAGCAAGGAAGAAGCTACTGCTCCAAAAACCGCCATAAAAAAGCCAGAATACAGTTTGCAACTGCACATGGGTACAAAGATCGTACTTTTTGGAGAAATGTCCCCTGTTTGATGAAACAACAATAAAACTGTTTGGCCATAATGACCATTGTTATGTTTGGAGGAAAAAGGGGGAGGCTTGCAAGCCGAAGAACACCATCCCAGCCGTGAAGCACGGGGGTGGCAGCATCATGTTGTGGGGGTGCTTTACTGCAGGAGGTATTGGTGCACTCCCCTCAGGAGACTCAAAGGGTTTGGCATGGGTCCTCAGATCCTCAAAAAGTTCTACAGCCGCACCAACGAGAGCATCCTGACTGGTTGCATCACCGCCTGGTGAGGGTCATTTCTTTCAAGGCATTCAATATTATTATTCCATTCTTCCTGTTCTCATTGTCAGAGTGGAAACATTGTTTGCGGAGTGCACAACACATGCTACACTTGTGAGAAACATAATTCCATTTACCTGCTCTGACAAGTTAGTCATTGTCTTTTATTTGAGGCGCTCCTGTCGATGTTGAGTAAGGATGAGCAGGCATAGAAATAGGCCTATATGGCCTGCACATGGCCTGCACGCAACTGTAGGAATATAAATGTGCCCATTTGGGGATCTGATAGTATTTCTGATTGGCTTAACACACCACCACTAATGACATGTGGAGCTTCATAAAGTAATGTTTTCTTCACCTCAAACAGCCAGCAAACAAAGTCTGTTTTTACATCCATTGAGAATTACAATAGTTGATCAATGTATTTGAACATTCTTTCCAGCTCTCTCGACCTTTCGATGACCACTCAGTGTGGAAGGGAAACATTTTCTGATCCAGTGGAAACGTCTCCTCATGTATCCAATTCCCGGCAACATCAGGTGAGTGATGGCAGAATCTGCAAAAGCCCGCATGCGAACGAGGACAATAGTTGGGTCAGGTTACGTTTTTCTTCTTCTGGTTATCTAGATCTCTGGCCCCCTCTTGAGGCATCCAACCGTAAGCTTAACGCATCAAACAAGACCAATGCATACAGTTGATTTTATTCAAACACATAGGGTGTGTCTATATATGGAAAAATACACGTTAGAGCAATCGATTGGTCGAAAGAACAGACAACTTTCGGTCTTCCAAGATTTTTTTTTTGTCGACGACAGCCATACTGTAAATGTATCGCCCAGCTCTAATGCACACACGCTGAAATAATCCACTCCACTTCTCACAAAACAAACCCTTCACAATCGACAAGCTTCCGTCTATTCTGCATTCAGCATACACCCTACCTTTCCCTCCCAGCCCTCCTCTCCCTCCCAGTCCTCCTTTCCCTCTCTACCTTCTCAGTGCTTCCCTCAACAAGGGGAATTATTTCAGCATGAAATTGCAAGCTCTCATATTCTTTTTGTTCCTTTTTCGTCATCTCTAATGGGCAATTACATCAGGCTCCATTCGGAGGCCATCTTGTTTCACTGACCTCTAATTGATTGGCTGCTCAAACTGCTCGACTTCTACAAGCACTTTAAGATCACATTTCCCTGTTTAAATAACGGATTACAAGATCCATGAAAGTAGATTGGGTGGAAAATAAAAGGCAGGGATTGCCTCTCGTTTGAGTCATTACAGAGACTCACACTGGAGATGGGCAACCCTCTATTTCAAACCTCAGAGACTGGGTTATTAGGGGAGATGGAGAGCATTCAGAGTGCTTAGACTACTTTACAGTCACGGCATCTGCGTGTGTTTGTGTGTCTGTGTACCACTTCTGCTCTCTCTTTGTTCAAAGAATAGTTTTAGTCACGGTATCTGTCTCCAGATGGATATCAGTATGACCAACAGACTGTTTGCCTCTCCCACTCTCTCTCTCTCTCTCTCTCTCTCTCTCTCTCTCTCTCTCTCTCTCTCTCTCTCTCTCTCTCTCTCTCTCTCTCTCTCTCCTCTCTCTCAAATCCAGCTTCTCTTGATAACAGCAGAGAATCCCCCCCCTGGTGCCTTGCAGTCTAATAGTTG